>NC_036852.1:4206339-4237569 GCF_002910315.2 Salvelinus sp. IW2-2015
ACGCCGTCGTAACTGTCCAGTCTGCCAGCGCGCTGAATGCGTCTGTATTGCAGGCCTTCGAAGCGCCGTCGGTTCTAGAGCCTTCACAAGTCCCGAGTATGTCCATGAGCCTGCAAAGCGCGTCTTGTGCCATGAGTACTACAGAGCTGTCCGCGCAGGATCGCCGTAGAGTGCTTCCGCGCAGACTTCTACTGTACATTCTATACAGTAAAGATGAATCATTCACTTTTAGATAAGTATGTTGCCAAAAATGCACACATTCGACACTCAACCCAAAAATGTAGAGTGGTTTACAGTAAAAGGAAACTGAATTATAAAACACAGTGTATTTCATATTGTCTGCAGGCAGAACTGAAACATGAAAAGTAATGCAATTTTTGTAATGCCATCAACTGTTAGTATTTTGAAAGTCGATGTGCTATGATTGACTATATGTTCCTCTTGGATAGAAAACATGAGCTAGTGTTTTGACAGAATGATTAGATATTGAGTCGGGTTTGCCGTGTTTTGATAGAGTTAGCGTATGTAGAGAAAGTTTTTTTTAGCATTTTGAAATGTAGAGTTGGTATTTAATGAACAAAATGTGGTTTTGAGCAGAAAATGWACTATTTGGCTAATTGTGTGATGTTGCTGTGTTAAGAGTTTAGAAAAAGTATCTTAAGTATAGGTAAACGCTTATTAGCAATTGTAAAAAACTGTAAATGTGAATCACATTTTTATTTGGCGTACCCCCGACGGCATTGCGCGCTACCCTGCGTACTCAAGTTTGGGAATACCTGCTCTAAAGCAGTGTTGGAGGCAGCTTATGGTAGATTGCACATTTTAGAGTGGCATTTTCTTGTCCCCGACACAATATGCCACACCTGTAAGGAGGCAAAGGAGAAATGCTCACTAACAGGATGTAAACACATTTTTGAGAGATATTTGCTTTTTGTGCGTATGGAACACTTCTGGGATCTTTTATTTCAGCTCATGAAACATGGGACCAACACATTACATGTGCGTTTATATTTTTGTTTAGTATAATTTACCACATGGTGATGTCACCATGGAAGGCCAAAACTCCCTCCTACCAAGACAGGCTGATATTTCAGGCAGTCTTTTCAAATAGTTCTTACACTAAAAGGGCATTATCATAATTTTCCCCATTTCACAGTATTATTCAAAACTCTTCGTGTGGAAATATATATAGAACACAGGAATATCACGTTTTTGACGGCACTGTGCCTTTAAATTAATGATTTTTTCATACCTTACACTGGGTGCTGCACATACTCAGAAAGGCTGAAGAATAAGAAAGGTACTGTGTTAAATGAAAGACATGACCCAAGTCACGTAGCAGAGTGTCACAGTGATGACTGCTGTGGTAGTCACAACAGCAGCCTATTGTAAACAAGGTCAAAACCTGCCATGATAGGTGTCTAAAAAGCACAACAACTGTGACCTTGTGTTCAGTGGTGAAAGGCACAGAAACTACGACCTCCAGTTACCTTCCTCTGAACGACTTCAAGTTTGGGAGACGTCAGTTGGGAATGATTGAAGATTGAAAGTATCCTTTCTTTTCCCCCGCAAGGGTATGCAATAAAACAAGCTCTATAAAAAAAATGATGAAGACATTTTTCATTATGTATTATATGAAAGTATAAAATGTAGTGAATACAATACGTTAAGTGTGCATCCATCTTTCCACTCCCTTCCATTGCTCTGTCAGACAGACCCTTCAGCCTAAGCTCTACGACAAACTCCACAAGCTCTCCTTGGCGTGCGTGTGTGTGTGTGTGTGTGTGTGTGTGTGGTGTGTGTGTGTGTGTGTGGTGTGTGTGTGTGTGTGTGTGTGTGTGTGGTGTGTGTGTGTGTGTGTGTGTGTGTGTGTGTGTGTGTGTGTGTGTGTGTGTGTGTGTGGGTGTGTGTGTGTGTGTGTGTGTGTGTGTGTTTGGAAAGAAGAGAGAGAGAGAGAGAGAGGGAGGGAGGGAGAGAGCGCAAGAGAGAGAGCAGAATGATAATTACCGTTTAGTATGCAAACATCTCCTCTACCTCTCTGGCATATAAATATCTGAGGGCTGAGATGTGGGATTGTGTGCATACGTCTTGCATTTCAAGAGTGTGGTGAGACTTTCAGAGGGGGATGATGATAGTGGGATGTGCAAAAACCTTGGCTGAGACAACCTTGGCTGAGAGAGGTTTTGAATAGGATTTTCTTTTTATTCTGTATGTTTGTGCAGACATCTTCAACAAAAAATCCAGACAGATCATTTAAATGCAATCTGATAGAAATATGACCCAAATGATGGTGATTGTGTGCATCATAGGTGGTTGGTGGCACCTTAATTGGGGAGGATGGGCTAATAGTAATGAGTGGAACGGAATAGATGGAATGGTATTGAACTTCCCATGTGTTTGATACCATTCCATTCCATTCACTCGTTTTCAGCCATTATTAGGAGCTGTCCTCCCCTCAACAGCCTCCTGTGGCGTGCATGTTCATTGCACTTCTCCATTAGCCCTGCATGTTCAAATCAGGGCACTACAGTCATCCTGTGTATTGACACAATGTACATTTACTCAACATTGGTATGGCACGAAATAGAAATAAAAGTCATCCTTGAAAAGAGCAACAGAGGAAGACAGTGGTTGTGGGGCAGTGAGAGGGTATCATTCACATGTCATCTTCTCTTTGGAATATCTCTGTAAATGATTGATTATGCCTGTGTCCCAAATAGCACCCTATCCCGTATAGTAAGTAATGCACTACATAGGGAATATTTGCCATTTGGGATGCTGCGATGTCTTTATTCATAACCTAATTATCAATGCTGCTCTGCTGGCTAATAGGTTCGTAATTACAATAGGAGGGGATTGAAAGCCTCTCATGGGGCATGCTTGCTCATCAATAGGAAGTATTTAGTGCCATTATGAAATGTATGTGTCTCACACACTGAAACATTATACTTTATGTACAGAAATGTTATTTTATGTACAGCAACTTACAGCTATGCTTAATAATGCTTACTCCTTTGATAGTTTACATGCTTGTTTGCATCTTACGTTTGGTTGTGGTATATGGCTATGTTTCCACTGCAAAAACATTCAACAGAGCATGCTACAGAACTGATTCTGCTTATTAGTGATTGCCTGCCATCTACTGGACATAATAAGAAAAATCCCTGTTTGAATTTCTGAAGCGCTACGCTTTCTCGCTTCCTTACTTCCTCCCTCCGTTCTATCCCTCCTTCATTCCTTCCTTCTGTTCATAAGACAAGACAATGACAAGAATGACCACAAGATGTCACCCAAGTTTGTTATATTAATGTAATTGGTAAATTGCGAAGACTTGCCTGAAGCTGTTTAGGCCAAAAACAGTGACGACAATAAAGACAATGATGATGACGCGTATATAATAATAATAACAATTTCCAAGTATAGTCCAAAAGTCCAACTTYACAGTTGATAAGAGAAACTGTTTGAACAAGGAAAGATATAAATCTTGAAATGTATAACATTCACATCCATATATTCTAACTAAACAAAAATAACTTAAACTTTAAAAAAATATTTAAGGGAAAAAGTAGGCTAAGGTCTACACATTTCCTAGTAACGTATTTCAACATACAGTATATGATTTGCACGTTTTTAAAAGGTGACACCGTTTATGGGTTTTATATTGGCACCATCATTACTATGAATATCTGAACGTGACTTGAATGGTGTCACTGGGAACGAGGGAAGCCCATTTCTTGAAGTGGCCACTTGAGGACAGCACAATTCCGGAGTCGTATCTAAATGTCTCGCACTGTATCACGCCCTGTAGCCTGTCAGAGAAATGAAAGAGCACTTTTCAACACCCAGTTCGACTCTCTAGAATAGAAGAAACAACCGATCTGAAACTTGATAATTGTCTACATGAAATACGCCTAGGCCTATATGGGCCTATAAGCTGCATATGAGTAACCCTAGCAGACGATGTGTTTCCTTAAGAGGTGACTTTATTTCATTATTACAAGGAGTATACAATTGAATAATTTAAAATGCATGTACTTTTTTTGGTAATAAAATGGTTGTATATAGACGAATGTAAATATTGTTCAAAGCTAGCCTAGATATAGGCAACACGCAATTGCAATGGACCTGGTTCTGAACAGCTAATTTAGGCCTTCTGTATATGAGGCAACGGTCGTGAATAATTACAATTCACAATGGCTATTTAGCTCAATAGCATATTGATAGTTTATTATGGCTAGTTCCTTAATTAAAGTACACTYGCTTTTGAGATAAGCATTTCAGTTTTAACATTTTGATTATCAATCTACCCAATATTTTTTTATCTAAAAGCTAGCTATAGCTAATAGCTAATGTATTATAAGAAAACACAATATCATATAATATTATATGACATAAGATTAGATCAGATGAAATGTAATACTAACATATTATAATGTGATATAATAAACTATAAAATAATACAATATCACATTAGTTTGTATTATATATTCCTTGAATGCAAAGTTATTCAACAAATAAAGTTGATTTGACAGTTATTTCGCTGTAGGACAATTGCTTTATGGTGTCTTGCATATTTCTCTGTACTAAAAAGATAAGCATGGCAAATGCTTGAGCGGCTAGCCATGGTCATCCTTCCCACGGGAACAGAATTCAAGACGCAAAGAGAAAGTACCGTTATTCATTCGCTTTATGATAGTTAGGCTACCTATTTCAAATATTGTTTGACAAAGTTTGATATTTTGTTCAAATGAAAGAATGCTTTTGATTCCATTGTTCTCTGTTCTTCTGACTACAGATAAACCTTCATTTTAGGAAATATTACAAACTGATATTGCTGTTGCCAGTAGCCTGGGTTTATGATTATTACTCCGTAGACATATTAATGTCAAAATACGGCCAAATGTAATTTATCAGACAACGTCCTTCATCGTAAGGTAGCGATGCTTTCGGGAACATTTTTTTGTTTGTTTATTCGTCTAATTTAAGGGATATACATTAAATGGGAGTGCTTTGAGATTCCACAAATAACCGAATGAACTCAATGCTTTTCAACTGTCTTTGCAACTTCATCCGATAGCCCAAATCACTGATCAATCCCCTCAACGATCATTGGATTTGACAAGTGCTGTGCGCTGGCGTGCTCTGCGTGCTCCAGTTCTGACTGCTTTGGGACAAGGTACAGGTTGACCTTTGTTGCCTAATTGTTATTGTGTAGCTGACTCCACCCCATTTACATTAAATTGTACGAAACCACAAGTTATCTTAGACTGGGATGCAAGAGACACATGTATATAGAGGGCATATCCTTGAACGTTTCTATTCATATGGGCTGTCTTTGTCCTCGTGGTCAACGAATCCAGCCAGGTGTTTCAGTCCACCACACACCTACAAGTCTCACAACCAAAAAAGCAAATGTATTATTCCAGTCTGTTGTCTTTTTGCAAAATAGTAAAGCTATCGAAAATGAAAGCAATTCGACCATGGCCTCAAAATTAAATAGAAAGTGTCGGAGCATTCGTTTAGAAATGATCTGGGGGCTTTTCAGCTAAATGTTAGTTGGAGGAAGAAGTTGTGTGTGTGGTGTGTGTGTGTGGTGTGTGTGTGTGTGTGTGTGTGTGTGTGTGTGTGTGTGTGTGTGTGTGTGTGTGTGTTGTGTGTGTGTGTGTGTGTGTGTGTGTGGTGTGGTGTGTGTGTGTGTGTGGTGTGTGTGTGTGTGTGTTGTGTGTTGCACCTAGCACCATAATTCAATAATACGAGCTGCAGGCCGTCAGTGCATTTATCATCCTATTACTGCAACAAATCCAGGTCCAGTACATGAAAGGRAAAATGAATTACCAACGTTAAYCCGTCAATAAAGTCATTTCTGTAAATGGTGTCTCAGAAGARTCGCCGCATTATTCAACCGGCTTTATCAGCACCTTGGAAATTACGCGCGGTCCTCTTGAGCGCATAATATTGCCCTGCTTACTTTGATTAAGCGRCTTGCCAGGGAATAGTGWCAGTGCTTTTGACCGGCTTTTATTCACTCTACTGTGATGAACGCCAAGCTGATCAGGCGGAATGAAGAGTAATTAAAAGCTATAAATTATATTTTGCGGCCCCTCTCAAGGCGTCTCTTTGRGGGCAAGATAAGAGCCGGAGTCCTCATTTACCGCCTGAAAAGGGACTACATCTCCACAATGGGTACTTGGCTAAATAGCATATTGATAGTGTCCCAATTATAATTTAATTAACTACCCACACTAACACTATAGCTTTTGGGATAAAGATTTCAATACTAGCACGTTGAATGTGAATCAGTCCTATAGTTTCGAGCAGAATGTATTATTTCGTGACTAATTACTCTTATTTATGTGTCATTTTCTATTGTACCCCTAAGCATGGACAAAAGTTGTCACACAACAAAGAAGCTCGAGCGTCTACCTTGTTGCAAAAAAATATGAGGTTCTCAATTAACAAACATAAAAGGCCTATGGTGTCTCCAATGTGTGTTTGTTTCGTATTGTTTTGTTTGCTGCTATARCTATATTTCAATCTGGGATTGTAATGTTGGATTTGTAGTGATTTTTAATTAGACTCTTTACCCGCACCCAACTGCACCTGTGGTGTAGCCTATAGACGATAGTGACACAGAAATAGGCCTATAGAAATGAGAAATTGTATACCCGTTTAAACTTAATAAAATGAGAGTGAACATAAACAATTTTCAATTTTACGATACAGGCCACCWTGGAATGGGTTGATGAATGATTAGCCTGATTTGAGATATTTTGCATCACTTCATCTCACATCATTACTTCTTATTATAGGTCTGCTAAAAAGGCTCAAACAGACCACCTCCATCACTTCCGACCACCTCCATCAACTAACCTAACTTAACTTGTCCCCCTGTTTCTTTTTTAGAAATGTAAATAAAGCCCATACCTACAAGCACGTAACTGGTCAAAGTCAGGCTACGCACAGGTGAGGGTGATTACAAGCGTTAATCAAGTGAGTTATCCACTTGGAAAGCAGAAATTACGCATCCGTAATTATACAAATATCATAGGGATTTTGTAGCCTAGATGAGATAGTAATTTAAGATATGGGTGGCCAATTTGACACACCTATTATATTGGATACAAAATAGGAAAAACATAAACTAGAGTGGGAAAAATGTCATACTGCGTGTCAATTGTATAGGCTACGGTTTCTTCCAAATGTGGAGGAAGAGCACTTAAGAAAACGCATACATATCACCTTTCGGTGGTAYGAGAGTGGATGGCAATCAAGTCGATAGACAAATTAACGGGAACCATTGGTGGCCTAAATGTATAGGTAGCCTATAATATTTCTGTACCAGCCCAATGTCCCTACCAGGTTTCGCTCTGTCGGTGATGAGCATAGTAATTTGGTATGAAAGAAGAGCGCACCGCCGAGACCCCTTGTTTTGTGCCTAAAAGCCATCAATTATTTATTTGCTGAGATTCGTAAAATTCGATTGGACGTCGTCACTTCTGACAGCGCGGATCTGCACAAGTGATTGGTCTATTGCACGTGTGTTGGCACTCACGTGCTTCCGGTTGGTGTGAAAAAAAGTGTGTGAGAGGGATAACGGGTTTTAGGAGAGTTTAGAAAGATCGCGCRGACATACATTAGAGAAWGCTAGSGACGACGCTGCTGCGCGCYATGTGTAGTCAMTCGTGGTAGCGCAGGGRTATTGTGACACTTGGATRGCTTTAGTAGYCAACATGTCGACAGTGTAGAACAMTGTCACATTTATCAAAAGTATTTTATATAGGSTTCCTTCATAATATKGTCAGATATCTTTTTTTGTTTGCTATTATTCGGATACGGCATTGAGCAACAAGTGGAGTTTGGCGTGGAGAGTTTGCGCTCCAGCCAAAAMTGTTCCAGTTATGGAAGAGCGAATTGATCAAAACAGCCGTGATTCGACTGAGGGAGAGAGCGTGTCCCTCTCCCCGAATCTACCATCTCCTCCAATTTTGCCCCACCAGGCAGCACAGCAAGTACATAGAACCACAAACTTTTTTATTGACAATATTCTGCGGCCAGACTTCGGCTGCAAGAAGGAGCTTGGGAGTCGGGAGCGGGCGCAGACCTCCGGCAGAGAAAACGTSAACCCCTTGGTAATKAGGCCATCTCACGCGAGCAGCCTTTGCCAGGATTCCAACTGCAGTAGTGACAGTACTTCTTCRTCGTCGTCCTCGCCGTCTTCGAAACAGAGCTCGACAAKACAAGGTGAAGGGAATGGGACTACCACAACGAGATATGGAGACACRGCGTCAATAGTGGTTGTGAATGCCAGTAATGGAGGATCTCCACCCGCTAAAGAATCTACGCCGATGTTATGGCCTGCGTGGGTTTACTGCACGAGATATTCGGATCGACCATCATCTGGTATGGCGCTAGTTTCCGAATATTTTTACCCCCGCACATCTGAAATGTGAAAGTCCGTTATTTTGGTTATGTTAGGAGTAGGCCTAGCCTAAAGGTCAATGTGAACATCGTAAACATCTCTCTCTCTCTCTCTCTATCTCTCTCTGTCTGTCTCTCTCTCTCTCCCCCCTCTCTCTCGCTCTCTTTCTCTCGCTTTCTCTCTCGATTCGCTCTCTTGTAGAATTCATTCAATTCGTGAGCGTTACGCACGATAGGCTAAAAGAAGAAAAATACCATGCAAAAGCTGATAATAACAACAGCCAAAACAACAAATGATGATAGGCCTGGATCATCATAGTAGGCTAGACTAGACATATGCCTATAGTACTTTCCATAATCTCTCTAACAATAACAATAACACACACAAACACACACACACACACACACACACAATTGCCACTTTGTTTTGGTGAGAGCATTTCAAACAAAACAATTAATAAGACCTGGCAGAGCATGTTAGGAAGACCAACTGGTCTGCAATTTGATTCTACTCTCTAATTTTTATTATTCTCCTCAAAACAAAGCAATGCCGAAAACTGGTCCTCCATGTTATCACATTGTTTATGTAAAACTCATTGAAAAGTTTTGCATGGACAAGACAAACTTGAAAGGAGTGGTCACCGAAACGGCCACTTTACCTGTGGTCGTTATGTTTTACTATCTTGTTTTACTTCACACCATATGCCTATACTGACTGTTAACTTTTTAGGGAAGCCTTCGCTGTAGGCCGTCTCCAAATCTCCAAAATTGCAAAATATGCACGAAATAAAAAGAAGGATAGATTAATCAAATAGTTTAGTCTATATTATCTACATAATTCAACCATTATGTCCTTCGATTAGGCTACAATAGCTGACTTTCTTTTCACCTGACGAGCATATTGACGGGCTTATGGTGTAAATCAGGGGTTTGTATAGACTACCTTGTCAATATGTTTGGGGGTTTTATTATCCACAATCTTTCTGAACTTGACATGGGATTCAGAATTCAGAAAATATGTATCGATTGACTAAAGTGATTTATGGACTGATTAAGCTATACGATTTAGGCCTAGGCTATATGACTCGGGGYAAAAACACTAGGCCTATTGGTTTCGATATCTTTCGGGAATTATATCTGGTAAAACAATGTAGGCTTACGAAAATGGATTTAACCGACAGACTTTATAATTGTTTTAGCTTATCAAATAGCCTATGTTATATTTTCGGCAATTAGGTCCTGGCCTAGCCTGTGTATGTTCTTGCTATTGTAGGCCTAATACTGTTATTGTATTCAGAAAGTAGTCTATATCTGCAGGTAAACGTGACCCCTGTCGTTACATGTTAAGCTATTTTGACCCATGTTGTTCCAAATTACGAAATAACGATGGCGTAGGGCTACAGTCCATAACGCGGATGAAAAGGTCCAAMAAAAATATCCCGCCAATTAAAAAGTATAAGGCTATATAGCCTAGGTTTATGCACAATATATTGTGTTTATGATAGCAGTAGAAGCATATAGTTGAGTTTCACACAATACAGTATCGAACTGATTTAAACCGTATGCTACAATGCACTGACTGAATTGGGATCCGCAGCTTGTTTTCGCAATATACGACCTAGTTGTGTTTTTGACCCTATAGAGAGAGTTTTTTTTCCTGAAATGACAGTCTACATTTTGTTGTGTCGTCTGTGTTTTTGGAGAAGTCAGTCGAATGGGTGWATAGTAGACCTATATTAGCTATGCGCTAGGTCTATATAGCTGTTAACAAGTTTGCAGAAAGTGTGTCATAAAAAGATAAACGATTAGGCTATATACATGTATCTTCTTAATCGGAATATTAGCACCGTGAATATGCTACATTATGAACCTCTCAGATGTAATTATGTGCACGCTACATGGCTGTGGATAGAATAGCCAAGTATCTCAATACCAACTTGCAAAACAGTAGCCTTTACGTTCCAGTGCAATGGCGTTTTAGATAGACCTATTGCATTGTAGGTCTAACCATAGCCTAGTGAAATAGTAAATAACCAAATATGTTTGCCTTAGTTTGTTTACTTTGACATTTTATGGCACCGAGTTTTTATTACACACATTGATGGAATGAGCTCGTTAACTGATGAATAGTGGCTGAGCTGAGGTAWAGGCCTACTTGTGTTAAGGAGGACTAACAACATACTGTGTCTTGTCGTGCTTGCACCGGTCTGCAGGGTAGGCCTAGAGAAAAAAGGGCACGCAAATCAACAATAGTCTGTTAGTAAGTATAGGCATGTAGTTTGATATTATATTGTTATTATTGATATTACCCAATCTGTCTTAGGAAACTATGTAATTCGTAGACCACATATAGCCTAGGCCTAAACATATGCGTAAAATAGACACGCGATCGAGGATGACGGTCTTTCACACCGCTAGGCCTACATTTTATTGTTTTGACGTTGCTTATATGTTTTTGGTTCTGTATTATGTAATTGGCAGATATGTGTTACTGCATTTCTTAAATTATGAATATTCAAATGAATAAATTATGTAAATACAACTGTTCGTCATTTAGCCTTGCAATTTGCGCCTGGGGTAAAATGGTCGCAATGACTGCAAACACACTGCAAACACACATTTAGCAATGAACAATATGTATTACATTGAAATACTCCATTGTTTTAGTCATGTGTAAATTAATGTTTGTTGGGCCTAGGACTAACTGATATTTACGTGTTCCGTTTCACCTGTTGTTTCTACATCAGGCCCAAGGACACGGAATTGAAAAAGAAGAAAATGAGAAAAGAAGACAAGCGACCCAGAACCGGCGTTTACGGCTGAACAGCTGCAGAGACTTAAGTCCGAGTTTCAGGCAAATCGCTACATAACAGAACAACGGAACAGTCACTGGCCACAGAACTGAATCTCAATGAATCCCAAATAAAAATTTGGTTTCAGAATAAGAGGGCAAAAATCAAAAAGGGGAATGGCTACAAGAACGGCTGGCTCTCCAACTCATGGCCCAAGGACTGTACAAACCATTCCACAACCACGGTCCAAGAGGAGAAGGATGATAGCGAGTAATTTCCCCCCTCGTGCAGGGCAAAATAGACGCTGAACTGAAGCAGAGTGCTTGAACTCTTTTGTGAACTGAAAACGAAAGAGGTAAATACGATTTGACTGGGACAGATGCTATTTAAAACCGATTTCTGTTTATGATACAGTATATGGACATCATTATATAAATACGAACATTATTAAAGTTTATATATAGCCAAAACAATATGACGTTGTATATATTTAATTTCAGGTAAGGTTATGTCTGTATCAATCCCTACTTGCTGGAGATTTAAACTTTTCTTTTTCTTATGATGTTGTTGGCCATTGTTTTAGTATAAGTGTCTGATTCCTAGATTTTTTTGTGATTTCTGTCGCCCCTCTCCCCAATCTCTCACAATTCTACAGATTGCGTTTCTGAACCGACGCGCCAAGCCAAAGATTTTAATATGTTCAGAGAATATGTAGTCTGAAATAAATAAAACATGTAGAATGTTCTACAGCTTCATTCGTCATTGAAATTCTATACATAAAAGCGTAGTTTGTGAATCGTTTAAAACTAAGGCCCAGGACTAACACTATGTCGTTTAAATAAAGTACTAAGAGACAATGACCAAATATGGGGTATTTTGTTGAGCTTTCTGGAAAAATATAAAACTTCAGTGACATAATTATTTCCTGTAATGCAAAACAAACCTACCTTTTTAATTTTGTTCTGATTGATATCTAAGACATTCTTCATCAACGAACCAGTGATAGACTACGCCTACCTTTTTTGTGAGTTAATTCAGATAATGTTGACATGCATATATTTCCCACGAGCTATGCCATTTGCTATACAAACATTGCTTGTTAATAGGACAGAAGGTCCAGGCGTGTAGCCTAGCCTACCATAATGCCTACACACTCACGGAAACCATGTAACCTACAGGCAGGCCTTTATCCGTCAGCACGCATGGAAGTTCTTTTTTTAATTATGCGTTTATTGGGGGAAAACACAATAGTAGTAGTATTACGATTAGTAGGTCTATTATTATAGTTTTTTCTTCAGTAATATCGTATTACTATGAGTACAAGCATTATCTCGGCCTTTATCATTGGGATACACTCGGTCTACATTAAGGCTAATAGTATAAGACATGGTGATGAAGTTTCTAAATGGCAGTGGTGGAAAAAGTACCCAAATGTAATACTTTAAAAAAAAAGATGCCTTTATACAAAATGCCTTTATACAAAAGTAAATGTAATTTCTAAAATATACTTAAGTAAAAGTATAAATCATTTAAAATTCCTTATATTAAGCAAACCAGACGGCACAATTTTCCTTTTTTTCTTTAATTCACGAATAGCCAGGGCCACACTCCAACACATTTACAAACGAAACATTTGTGTTTAGTGAGTCCTCCAGATCAGAGGCAGTAGGGATGACTAGGGATGCTCTCTTGATAAGAGTGAATTTGACCGTTTTCCTGTCCTGCTAAGCATTGAAAATGTACTTTTGGGTGTCAAAGAAAATGTATGGCGTAAAAAGTACATTATTTTCTTTCGGAATGTAGTGAAGTAAAAGTCAAAGTAGTCAAACATTTAAATAGTAAAGTACACAGATACAACAAAAACTACTTGAGTAGTACTTTAAAGTAGTTTTACTTAAGTACTTTACCACTGGTATATGGTGGCTGGTGTCTTCTCCAAGAAACTGCGTGMCTCAATTCAGAACGTCATCATCTCTGTGCAGGCTATGTTGTGCTTTAAATAGAACTTTCAGTCTCCTCATGAAATATATAAGGATAATAAAGTCGACACGCGTAGTGTTGTTTAACTTCAAGTCTTGACTACATGACTACAAAGGTATTAAAAGCTTTTAGAGATAAACATACATGRAACAGAAGATTAAGTTCCACTGAAGTGAATAGTGAACACGTTGSAAGAATTCACCATATGAGTTAAAATGCTTAAGGAACAAAACTAAAGCTATATGCAACGGATGAAGCAGACGACCACACACACACACACACACACCACACACACACCACACAACAACACACACACACACACACACCACACACACACACACACACACACAACCACACACACACACAACACCACAACACACTGTATTAATGATTGCATTGTATAGGATACTTCTCATAACTTGGCCTTGTGGTAAGACATTTATATTATGCAACCACAAGATGACGTTCCAGCCAAAACAACATAAATTCTGCTCTTGTTAAGTCATCGTCCCCTCCCTTACACACACACACACACACACACACACACACACACACACACACACACACACACACACACACACCACACACACACACACACACACACACACACACACACACACACACACACACACACACACACACACACCACACATGACACACACACACACACACACACACACACACACACACACACACACTGTATTGTATGATTGTATTGTATAGGATACTGTCTCATAACTTGGCCTTATGAAACATTTATTTTATGTATATTTATTTATTTCCTGTTACTGGGGTACTTTCTCGAACAACAGTTAGGTTGTCCTTTTGCCTAGCTCCCTGCCACCGTCACCGGACATCTCAACACATGGTAGCTATTTTTCCAGAATGGATATCGTTTCACTTATTAAACTATTCTCGGCATTTACAAGATTCGATTAAACACCCAGGCGGTATGGAGGAACGCCAAAATAGGGAGAAGATCTAAGAACGGGACATTTTATTGGTCAGAGGAAAAGCAGATCTTTAAAGAGCATATTTATGGAATAAGAAAAATGAAAAATCAGATTCCAATTGTATAGTTACCGCCTTTTCCGTGCACTATCAGTTTCAAAGGTCAAATTCATTAGTCTTTCTTCGTAAAGAGACGTATTTCCATTCAATCTAGTTGCTATATAGGCTACTCTTGCCCTACCCTAGCCTACGTGATTCTTTTGGACTAGGTTCCCATTCGGCCTGTAACCTCCGTTTATGTTTGATAAGCCTCCGCGTGCACCCTGCGACGTGACACGCGTTGTTTTCAATGCCAGTATATTGCTCATTGGGATAGCCTATAGCTTAAATGTCCGGACGAGGCAGCACCGGCCTTTGTGTCTGTGTTTCAAAGCCCATGGGCAAGCCATAGGTCAGACCGGGCAGTCAAAACAAGTCATTTCTATTTATAGCACAACCTATAGGCTACATCAGGCCTACCAGTCGTCAATTTCAATTCGAAGACAGCGATACTTTGTCTTTGTTAACTTTCTATGTTAAAATGTTGACATTTTAACTCGGTGTAATGATTCTCAAATAGGTTACTGCGTTTATCAGACATACGCCTAACAAAAACATTTTGTTAACTTTCCCAGGTTAGCACTAAAGGACACACTTTCACAAAAGTAGATATTAGTAGATGTTTAGCTAAAATGTAATAGAACAAGGTAAGAAAAAGGTTTACTAAAAAGCTTGTGCAGTCCAATCCAAGACCGGAGTATGATATGAGGGGGTTCCATTGAGACCAAGGTCTCTTTTTCGAGGGAACCCAAGACCAAGCAATTACACACTCATGGCAGGAGCATAGGAAACACACAAAGTTAAATCTAAAAACACAATCATAAAAAACAGCCAGATTCTTCAGTGAAACGGTCCCCTACCAACAATCAGAATTACCCGAAAGGAACCAGCCTCGGCTGTTCTGAAAGTGAGGCGGGAAGAAACTAAACGCCACGAGCTTCTGAAACGACAGTTGTAGTACGAACAATGCCTAAATCATCTTGCAACTTTCGTTGAAATAGAGTCTAGGCCAGCCTACTTTATCGACAGAAGAAGTAGGCCTAGTAGCTAAACCCATATAACACACTTTTATATAGCCTTCGTTTGAACTTGTTCACCTAATAGGCTACGCAATAGTGGACGAATGTCTACTTTTATCGAATATTAAGGTATTGTTTTAGTTCTCTAAAATACCTTCAACTTAGTTATCAATTGGTGAAAACTATGCTTTGCAGGTGTGTATAGGATTTAGGTGCTTTCCTGCGTGGGCTTGAAGCATTATCTTCTTTAAAATCTTCCCTGTGCGACAAAATACGCCAGGATATTGCAATTCCCTGCAAATATGTAGCCTAGCCTATAGCCTACATTACCTTTATCTTTATATCCCATGAAAATGGTTAATTAATTAAATCCATTTTTCTAAGTTACATGTACCTTCAACAACAAGCTTACACTTGGACCTATATTGTCTAGATAACTCACAGTTTCTCAAAATAAGTGTAGGCATATGCTATTAAATATGGAAAACCACATATTTTTGTATTACCCCAAAACAACAGTATCTTACTACTTGACAACGGACGTGGTTCGTAGCATAGTGCAGGTAGGAGAAAAACAATGACAAAGTTTAAATTAATATAATATGACATGGATCATTTGTTCGTAATTTCCTCTCCGTTCAAGATTAAATGCTTCTACCTTTTTTGAGCGCTATTTTTAAATTGATACATAAGTCCCAATTTGTAAAAAATGTTGCTTATTTTTTGATACTTGCTTACTCACTCAATTATTAAGGATGACTGCGTATTGCAGCAAGCCTGGCACAAATGCAACACAATAGAAATGGTAAACTATGAACAATTGACAAAAAAAAACCTTGAATGTCAGGATATGAATGCCTTTTTTCATACCAATTGATCTTCTATAGGCCTATAGCCTATTGATTACTGGGCATACTCCTGAAAGTGAAATTGCATTCTTTCATTTGATCATTAATTCATAATACAGATTTTCCAACTTCATTTGGCTGCGTCCAACTCACACAATAAAGCCTATTCAATTGGAATACATGGTCATGTACCTAGTTTATTTCCTTGGTCCTAATATAAGCCTATCTGTTTGTTAGTAACCAGAAATTAGTTCGGATTTAATTAAGAGTTGCCCACTTCTCTGGAGAGGACAGCAGCCCAACCATTTAACCGCCCCTGGGCTTCTCGTCGGTTTTGTTTTTAATTATTTCCAATGTTTTTCGAACTGCTCTGGGTTTCGACGTTCAATTAACTCCACGAGTTTTAATAAACCCACACGCACACCACTCATGCATCATTTATTTGAATAACTTCGGTTAATATTGGACTTAAATTGTGGGTGGAGTAGCCTGGCTATTAATGAAAAATGTACAGCATTAATTAATTTCAGACTTTTAAAGGACATTTCCAGCCACAATAAGCTTATTAATGTAGCCTAGTTATTGCGTATCCCACTTGTTTAATTTTGCCCAGAATACAGAATACAGACATTTCAGTTCAATGCATTATGACATCTTAATAAGACATATATCTATAGGTAGAGGGACACAGTTCACACGGCACCTATACGCATAATACATTTTCATCCAGCTCAGTGTTTGGTGCAGAAAAATATAATGTTCATATTCAACAGCTCTTTCAAGTACTCTCGATGACGCCTTTTCTCTGTGGTTGTTCCTGCTCTTTATTTTTGGTCAAATTTTGCTTCCGCTATGTAGGCCTATAAATTATTGTTCTGCCTCGAATTTCACACTTTTGTGCTTGATCTCAATAGCTTGCCAAGTCTTTTGTCTATGCGTTAGCTAATGCTATCCTTTTTTTGTTTGTTTGCTTTGGCAATTTCAAGAAGAATATACGTTCATAGCTTAGGCCCACTATCAATGGAAAAAAAACGTAAGACTAATGTAATATACATAGCCTAATATTCAAATACATAATTGAACTTCCACTCAAAGTGCGGTCAAGTTCCCAGCAGGATCAGTAGGCCTACGGGAGCTGCACGTCCTTTGACTTGACATTACATTACATGATGTGACACGCTTGCCTCTTCATCATCAATTGATCTGACAACACACAGTGCAGTAAGTTGGGGGGGGAAATCACTGAAGATAAAATATATTGATTATTTGACATGCAAACCCGGATAAGAATTTCAGAAAAGATGCAATCTGCATTGCGAAAAGGTGCAATCTGCTTTGCCCTAGAATAGCACGGAGTGACGCATAGGGGGTAGGTCTTCAGCCAATTAAAAATGACAAGGATACTTTCCCCACCTAATCATTTAGCAGATGCATGAGGTTTATGTATAAAACAATGGAACCCTGGGATCCAGTGCATACTTAGCATAGTCTGCCTTACAGCTACAATATGCATTTAATTTATATGCAAATTAAAGCAATAAAAGAAGACGCTGGAAATTACCCCATTTGAAGGGGGAGCTGTAAAAAAATATTTTGCAGGTAGAGTGTAKTGGATGCTGAGTGTACTAGCTGGATACAGGCATAATAAAAAAGAAAACAAACATCTTTTTGTTATTTACAATGTTGAGAGAATAGATTGGGAATAGAGTTGGGGCCTTTTGAGGTTGCAGGCTGCGTCACCAAAGAGAATTGCAGTTTCGCATGGTGTCCCTTTTGTGTCTCCTCCCTGACCAGCAAAGTCACGCTAGGGCAATCAAAGWGATGCGGAGACATCGAGTGACCCTGAATAGGGCTAAAGTATGCAAATGCTCCGGCGAAGTGAGCTTTAATCCTGTTAGAGTACAATGTGGATGGAGGCTCAGGGGTCCAGGGCCCGTCTTGTTTTGATTCCTCATCTTCCCTGACCCTGTGTTTACTGTTAGGAACCTATTTCAAATCCATAATAGGGCCTCGAACAGATGCAGATAAACACACATGGACAGACAGACAGACAGACAGACGCACACAGAAACCTGGCATCAGACACAGACAAATCCACTCACATACACACCTACATGCACATGCCCGCACAGCTCACAAATGCATGCGCGTACGCAGAACACACACACCACACACACAACACACAACACACACACACACCAACACAACACCACACACACACACACACACACACACACACACCACGCACACACACACGCACGGCACGCACGCAAGCCACGCACGCAGTTGAAAAGAGCTCCTTAGATCACTACCCTGTGACCATCCCACTGCTAAGTACAGAACCTTAGAGTAATCCCCTTCCAGCTGCTGCCTCCTGAATTATGGGAGATTCCTCTCTAGGGGGAGGGGGAGGGCTTAGGGAGACACAGGACAACAGTTTCAACACCCTCTCTTCTCTCTCACCCACTGGAAAGTCATTATTTGTTCTACATCCAGAGATTAACCACTATCAGGACTGAAAACTAAACTGATAACCAATAAGGCAATGATATGTGCACAGGAAATCATGTTTGGTGGTAAAATGGAAACATGAAAGAAAAATCTATCTACAAGTGGAAACAAAGAAGATTCAGAAAAGTTTCTAGGCTCAAAGTGGATGTAACCGTTTCTCACTCTTAGATTTTAAGAGGAATGTGGCGGTGAGTGTCAGTGATGAGTTGAAGCCCTTCGGCACCCAGGATTGTAGTCAGAGAGAGAGAGAGATAAAGAARGAGAGAGAGAAAGAGTGAGGGAAAATGAGAGAGAAATAGTGAGAGAGAAAGAGCGAGAGAGAGAGAGAGAAAGAGGGAGAGGGAGAGAGAGACAGACACATACAGAGAGAGACAGACAGAGCGAGAAAGAGGGGGAGAGAGAGAGAAACAGAGCGAGAGAGAGAGAGGAGAGAGAGAGCGAGAGGCTGGAGGGGGCTCTAAGGAGCATGCATGTGCCATGATCTCCATGGCAGAGAGGACAGGGGGAAGACAGGAAGATGACTCACTGCATTTTATGGCCTGTCAATTGCACCGCTCTATCTTTGGGAGCAACACAACAAAGGTGGCATTGACAGAGAACCTCCCACGGCGCAGCTGAGATGGTCTGGGGCCACTGGGCAAAAACAGKCGTAAATATCCTACAGATAAGTACAAATTACATGGCGGATATAGGCAGTGCCACTTGTTTGTTCTGCAAGTCAAATTCTCTGCTGCCTGTGTCATCGGCAGCAGAAACACAGACTTGCACATGTCAGTTTCCCTTCCCTCATATGTGTGAGGGAAGGGAAACTCTCAGCTTTGGAGAGAAGCGATAGTCTGGTCACGTCTTATTGTGAAAGGGGATGAGTCCTGTTCTGTGCAGAAAATAACCACCAATGGCCAAAGAGTCATTCCCCATATGCAGGTGGGTGAGAGTATATTTATATTGAGTATAAACAAGTACAGTATATTTTCTACAAATTCAACAAATAAGCTAAATTCAAAAAAGGTTTTTCATTAAAAAGATAATAGAAAAACTGACCTTGTCTGCTGTTTTATCGATAAACTAATTGAAATAATGCAGCTACCCAAAGTAATATCAAGTGCTCTTATTTTCCCACTGAGTGATGAAAATGCTTTGTTTTGTCACTGTCAGTCTCCAAGAATATGACGCGGCGTCCTCGATAACCCCAGTATCCATAACCTTCCCTTACTCTCTCTGAGGCCTACATGCCATTTGTAAGGAAAATGAGGAGGTGTAAAGGTCATAATTTGTTACATCGAGCGTGCTCTTTTGTAGACAGGATACTTTTGGACAGCTATATATCTTTAATTAATAAGGAAGCGACTTCAAATTATAGTGTGTCCCACCACAGCTATGTGACAGTCACAAAATGTATTCTTCCACTTAAGTCGAGGCTAGAAGAAAATCAAAAGAGTATTTAAGGTTTCATCTTTTTCTTAAGAGAGACTTGGATGTTGATGGTGGAGCTTATCCACTCTATTGTTGGATCAATGTGAAAGTACATAAGCTACGGTCTGATATCTATAAAATATAAATCATCATCTGAAACAAGATGTTAAGGTATGCTCACAATGTAAAACATTATCATTTACCAGACAGCCTTATCCAGAGCAATTAGGATAAAGTGCTTTGCTCAAGTGTACATGGACAGATTTTTCACCTAGTCAACTCTAGGGGTTGAACCAGCAATCTTTCTGTTACTGGCCCAATGGTCTTAACCACTAAGCTACCTGCCACTGCTATAAAAGGCACAAATACCCGGGTTAAGAAAATAATAGTAAAATCGGTCACTTCGATCCATTCAATTCTGTCCAGTTAAAGTGAATGTTTCATAACTTTATTTACAAGTAGACTATTAAAGTCATGATTTAAACAATGGAATTGTACATTATGCACATTATCATTGTGTAATATAGCTGTACAAAACAAAAAACAAAACATATTTCTGTACAAAACTTTTGAAAGTTTCAATTCATATGTAGAAATGATAGCTCTGGATTTAACATGCTGTATTTATAAATATATAATAAATATGTAACGTAAATAGACATTATTCAATTTAGATCTCACAACATGTTATGAGAGGTTTAGAAACTTGTCGAAAGGCATTCTAAGTTACAAAAAAAGATCATAGGAAAATGCAGAACTTGATGAGTTCATGTTGCCTCTCATCCTTCGACAGCGGCTGCATRACTCCAGAGGTGACACATTTATATTGCTTACAGGAAAAAACTCCACACTTTGAAGGCTGGTGGMAAAACGTTAACTCCATCCACAATGACATCTGTGGTGCACATTTCACATTGTCCAGACTCACCATGACATTCTCTTTAAATGAAGGTCCAGTATTATGTACACAGAAAGATAAAGAGTAGGATCTTTGATTATCATAGAGGCATATTGTACGGGTGGTCACCAGCACCTTCATCTAACATGCCTTGGACATATGGAATCACTTCACCATCCCATGAAGTGAAAGTGGAGAGATAGAGGGATGGTGGAGGAGAGGCTAGGGGGATAGTGGCGTGGGCAGGCAGCTTGGCTGGCCACGTTTTCACCCCTGCATCCTCACTTCAAAAGCAGGGGCTGTTGGGTAGATTTCGCCGTCTTTCATCGCCCCGGCTCGGAGGTGCCGAGAGGTGACGCGGGAGGCGATTAGTCAAATACAATTTATATACGCTTGTCATGGGCTCTCGTTACAGACTAGTGATGTCATCGCTAAATTGGCCATCTGTGACCAAACAGTATGGGGGAGTTATTCTGTATGTATAGACGCAGTACATTAGCTCCTCATATGATGTACGAATAAACACAGCAAACTAGCTCTTCACATGAGCATACTAAACTCAGGCAAACTAGCTCCTCACATGATGTACATATAGACACAGCAAACTAGCTCCTCACATGATGTACTATATAGACACAGCAAACTAGCTCCTCACATGATGTACATATAGACACAGCAAACTAGCTCCTCACATGATGTACATATAGACACAGCAAACTAGCTCCTCACATGATGTACATATAGACACAGCAAACTAGCTCCTCACATGTACATATGACACAGCAAACTAGCTCCTCACTTGATGTACATATAGACACAGCAAACTAGCTCCTCAATCGATGATACATTATTAGGACCCACGAAAGCAACTAGCTCCTCACATGATGTACGTTAGCAAAAATAATGCCTAAGTCCTGACATGAAATGAAACCGAACAATATCTACTTTGTGTTGTAGATTACTTTTGGAAAAATTTTCTAACTACGTCTTGCACTTTTCAAAAGGATGCAGCTTGTTCTGTTTTCAAGCTATGCGAAAATAATACCTCTGCCCCCCCGCATAAAAATAAAATAAAATCCATCAATGCTAATTCAAACTAACGTGTCAATAACTCTAGACAAATGTCAATGTCTTTTGAAGAAAAACAATAAAACGTGTTGTTCTTATGATAACTAATACATATGTATGTTATTGGCAGCAGTTGCTTCTTTGTCTAAATGAGATGAAGAGACAGCGATAAAGGGATACTGTATATTGGTATACAGTATATTGTATACTGTGTATTGGTCATAGAGATTGATAGAAAAGGGACGATGAAAGAAGAGGTACGGTATTTGTGTAGTAGGATGTGTGTGATCTGTGACCTTTGTGTTTATGTAAGTGTGTGTGTGTGTGTGTGCATGTGTATGCATATGTGTGTACCTGTATGTTTATGTGTGTGTATGCTTCTGTGTGTGTGTGTGTGTGTGAGTGTGTATGCATGTGTGTGTACCTGTATGTTCAATGTGTGTGACAATAATCATCCATTCATATGTGTATCTGCATGTGTATCTCCTATATCCTTCTATGTGCTTTCCATGGCTGCTGGGCCACGCTGGAAGCCTCATGATAATCTGTTATGGCACCCATCCATTCTGCTGGTCCGTGATTTACTGCCATGTGTCATCCACAGCCTCTCACCCAGGGAAGTTAAATGACCCGAAAATAACATTAATATGTACTAGAGATAGATGGAGTGCTGGACTGAAGGGGTGGTCTCTGGCATTGGCTTTCAGCCGTGGAAACATTACCTCAAATACGACCCGCAACACTGATAAGGGTCAAGAACCGGCAGTCAGTTTTACAGTCGAATGCTGTGGAAGAGGCAAGTGTTCTGCTGGTATGGCTAAGAGTCTGTTAGAGACGGTGTAGGCTGGCTGCTAAATTCTCATTGGTGCAGGTCCTCTTGTGTTGATCTGATTGGTCACAGAGAGTTGAAGGAAAAGTCTCTCAACCAATTGAATTTGTTCCTCCAAAGAGTAGTTAATGAAGGTTTACTGAATTAGCGTGAATATTCATCTTCAAATCTGGACCCTTATCCAGTTGCATTTGACATATTCTGACACGCTAGTAAAACAATCGTTTGTTTTAATCAAGAATGATCAGAGCAWACATCACTTTAAAATTCCCACAATGTCACAACATTTGGCCCACATCTCCCATTAGAACTCCAGCTGTCAATCTGGGTGCATGGCCGATGTATCCTCCAATCAGCTCTGTTTGCGAAATAATGCCACGCCTCCATCTCAAGAAGTGAGTGCCTGTGGGCAAAAGACAACATAGTGATGCTTTCAAAAATAGTAAAACATCTACATTTGTGAATGGATTTTTTTCAGAAGCTTTGAGGATGAAAGAAGCAATTATACAATATTTATCCATGAAATGATCTATTTGCTTTTAATGCTTTCAAGCGTAAAACATGGTCTTCAGATCAAATCCCATATATTTCTAATTCTAGTACTAGATACTAGTAATAATAATCAGTGATTTAAAGTCCTTAAGAAAAAATACTTTAAAGTACTACTTAAGTAGTGTTTTGGGGTATCTGTACTTTACTTTACTATTTATATTTTTGACWACTTTTACTTTTACTTCATTACATTCCTAAAGAAAATAATGTACTTTTAACACCATACATTTTCCCTGACACCCAAAGGTACTCAAGTGCATTTTGAAMGCTCAGCAGCACAAGAAAAAGGTCAAATTCACACACTTATCCAGAAAACATCCTTGGCCTTCTCTACTGCCTGTGATCTGATGGACTCACTAAACATAACTGCTTTGTTTGTAAAGGATGTCTGAGTGTTGGAGTGTGGCCTCTGGCTTTCCGTAAATAAWAAAATAAAAAACAGGAAAATGGTGCCGTTTGTTGATATACAGAATTTGAAATGATTTATACTTTTACTTTTGACACTTAAGTATATTTTGGCAATTATATTTACTTTTGATAATTTAGTATATTTAAAAACAAGTACTTTTAGACTTTTACTCAAGTAGTATTTTACTGGATGACTTTCACTTTCACTACATTTACTCAAGTATGACAATTGYGTACTTTTTGCACCACTGATAATAATCCTAGAATTAGCCTGTCGGAGCCCACAAGGCAACACATACTACGTACGTCTTAGACAGCAGTTCTAACACACTAACCAATTCAACTGTGCAAACACTGTTCATCCCAGATGCACTGGCTTAAAGTTCAAGTTACCACTGTGAGACATCTCTGGAACTGAGTAGCATGTAGACCATGAATAACTGTTTTAACACACAGCCAGCGCGATGTGTGGTCTGTGGAATGCCATCTAAAGCCTGTGTGTTTGCGTGTGTGGACTCGCACACATGGTGTGTCTGCGTGCATGTCCACTATGCATTGCAAGYCAGCTGTGAGAATGGACTCTCATACTCAAAGCATACTGTTATGCAAATGGTAAGCAAGCATAACAGTAAGCAAGCATAACACAGTGCAGACACATTTCTGTTTGAATGTGTGTGCAGTGATGGATATCCAACTATCCATACTTGTCTGTCCAAGTCAAACAGGTGCTGTGAGCGTGGACACCTGGGCKCTCGGCCTTAAAAGCACAAGCGGTGCAATTACAGGCAAGGACCATGAAAGAATTGGCATCTGAAAGTTGAATGATTGTTGATTGTTATTGATTGTTTATATATTCTTACTTTGCTGCCTTCTATCTTAAATAAAAAAGGGCCCTGTTAGCTACCTGATCCTATGTGTACTACATGATTGATATGAAAAGAGTAAACTAGTATGTAATTTCGACAGTAGAAATCTTACTCTAAACTACCATGTTCCTGGTCATATAGTCATCAACAAATAGAATATACTTTTTTGGACATCAGTACACAGTTGTTTTTGTTTTATTCCCATTGCATCTGTAKAGATGTAGGTTCTTAATTTGATCAGTCTTTTGTTGATGATAATTTTCCTTCAAAGCAGGGAATGTAAACTTGTAGTGCATTAGGTTTTTATAAAATATTTCTAAAGTTTGTAATTTCCACTTAAAGATATCAGACTTGATTTACCCCTACAAAAATGTCCATGAATTATAATCCACATAATAAATAACATTTCCTGTTGCTGCATGATTATTTTCCTGCTATAACAAATTGACTCAGATTAAGATGCTACATCTGTACATTTAATACAATCCTCCACATTTTATACAAAGCAGATGGGTCATAAGAAAAACAAATGCCAGAAGAGGACAAGAGGAAAGACGGAGGGTAAAATCATATATTTCCTTCAAATGGGGGTGAGATGAACCACAGATGTTTGTGGATGAGATGAGCTGACTCACACAGCTGGTGAGAGAACGTTCTTGTCATTGCGTGGACAACCTCCTCGAGTCTCATGCCAGTACCACGAATCATCGAATCTGTGCTCTCAGACATCAAATGAAATCACATATTAGAAATAAAAGGGGTTGTCGTAGGTTGAATCCAGAAACACTTGGGAAACATCCTGGCTTCCCAATTCCCCTACCGGCCTTGACGAACTTCAGAGTACCGTGACACTGCTCCATCAATCTGTGTTTAAGACTAGCACAGCCGGCCTTGCTAGGGCTCTCTCTCTCTCTTTTTCTGTCTCTCTGTCTCCCTCTCTCTATGGCTCCTCTTATCTGACACCTGCAGTTAAATGAACACCAGAGCAGAACTGACCATGACTGCCTAATAAGAGGCAGAACAAACACAGCCATTGAGAGAATTCATCCCAATTCAAAGGGCCATTAGAGTGGAAAAGAGGCTCAAATGCCCTCAATTCAGAACTGCAGCAACAACAAAAAAAACATAAAAAAATGAGTAGAGTATGAATTAGAACAAAATACATTCTGGTAAAGCTCCATATAAGTAATACATGGGAGGCCAGATCCTTTGAATTTCCCCAGTTTTTACTTTAAGTGCAACCATGTAAAAAAAAAAATCCTTACATGCAAAAATATGAATGTGACTGTTTATCCATTGCTGTACCCTTGATCTGAACATAGTCTTTTTTAGGCCATACCTTGGGGTGTTGCTGCAGCCCCCAGACCAGACCACAGCCCAGTCAACTGGGACAAGCCACCTAGGTCTTTGTTCTGCCCGACCCAACCACCGGTCACCAGCTTGGGGGATGAAGACATGGTGGGCTACCCTCCTGTCCCCCAGCCCTCCAGCCCCTCAACCCTCCAGCCAATTCAACCCTCAGCCCCCGGACCTCTTCCTGCCCTCCAGCCCCTCCTCATCCCTCCAGCCCCTTCAACCCTCAGCACCCAGAGCTATTCCAGTGGAGCCCCAGATGCTATAGCGGATGGAACAGGGAGTCCGGACAGGCTGAGTTAGCTTAAAGACATATAGTCAGCTGGGAAACGTTCCACTATAGGAAAGAGATGGACTGTGCGTGTGCATGACCGACAGAGGGGAATCACTGGCGAAACAAACTCTGAGCCGCATACTAGGATTGCGTGTGCTTTATTGTATACATTGACATACAACACCTACAGACGATGAAACATGTATGTACCATACTATCTACAACACTCATTACTTTATTCAATCTTACTGTAGTACTGCTGTGACAAAGCCTGTGAACAATTCTGTCAAGATTGTATTTTTCCGACATGTTGTTGACATGCACATTTGCATTTAAGTGCTTGTATATTGTGAAACATTGGACTTTTAGGAAATTACAAATTTGATCAATGTGCTTAGGATACTTTGCGGGAAGTGTTTTTCCCTGGAAGTGTGTTGGGGATTATAAAAATGCCATTCTTCATAAATAGCAATTTATCACTATATTTACACTCAAAACAATCTGTGTCTGGTAGGGCTATTTTGAACAATACATGAAGGGAAAAGGGAGAGACAGCCATCATGTTAGGATGTCTTCTTTCATCTCCCCTCACTAAAGCAGCAGTGCACAAGAAACAGGAAGTACCATAGTTTTGTTGCAGCAGCACCTGCAAGCCAGTGATCAGGTCCCACTGGGKACTGATGTCAGTTCAACATCTAATTTGGATTTCAATTTGGTTGAGCTGTCAAATGTGAAATCCATAAAAATCACCACGTCACTGGATTTAGATTAAAAGTTGTGTGCAAAAAATAAAATGCCCCTAGGTTGATGACTTTTTGCAAATTCAATTCGTTTTTCCACATTGATTCAACGTCATCAAATAGATTTTTTGGGGTTGAAATGACGTGGAAACAACATTGATTCAACCAGTTTTTTCCCTGTGAAAATGAAAAAGGGTATAAAGATAGGCATCTGTCCTGGAAAACTATAAACAAATACGGTTGAGTGAACATTTGTTATTGTAGAGCAACTACTCTGCACGCGCCAGTGAATAGTGAAAGAGTAGTCCCATGGAACACAGCTGAAAGCTACATGCCTTCAGATGGACACCTGTTGACAGTACCTTCAGATGGACACCTGTTGACAGTACCTTCAGATGGACACCTGTTCACAGTACCTTCAGATGGACACCTGTTGAACAGTACTTCAGATGGACACCTGTTGACAGTACCTACAGATGGACACCATGTTCACAGTAACCGTTCAGATGCTCACCTGTTCACAGTACTTCAGATGGACACCTGTTCACAGTACCTTTCAGATGGGACACCTGTTGCAGTACCTTCAGATGGACACCTGTTTGCAAGTACCTTCAGGACTGTTCACAAGTACCTCAGTGACCGTGTCACAGTACTTCAGATGGACACTGTTCGACAGTACCCTTCAGATGGAACACCTGTTCACAGTACCTTCAAGATGGACACCTGTTGACAGTACCTTCAGATGGACCCTGTTGAATGTACCTTCAGATGGACACCTGTTACAGTACCTTCAGATGACACCTGTTCACAGTACTTCAGATGCTCACCTGTTTCACAGTACCTTCAGATGGACACCTGTTCACAGTACCTTCAGATGGACACCTGTTCACAGTACCTTCAGATGGACACAACTGTTGACAGTACCTTCAGATGGACACCTGTTGAACACGTACCCTTCAGATGGACAACCTGTTCACAAGATGACCACTGTTGACAGATGGACACCTGTTGACAGTACCATTCAGATGGACACCTGTTCACAGTACCTTCAGATGGACACCTGTTCACAGTACCTTCAGATGGACACCTGTTCACAGTACCTTCAGATGCTCACCTGTTGACAGTACCTTCAGATGCTATCACAAAGCAGTACATAAGATACATAAGATATTACAAACTGACAGTACATTTGTATAGATCAGCCTGCCCTGCTAGTTCAACATATTCTTGGGCTCCAACTGTATTAGGAGAGATGGAAAAMATGAAGCAACAACACTATTGCAAGATGGCGACAATTTATTTACAAGCAATGTGTTTCCAAGGAATTGGTCAGAAAGCAAATTACTTTGGGCTGTAAGAGGTTTCTCCCGTCCGTCTTCAAGGCTTTCATTGGACAAAAACTGACGAGAGCTTGACAGGGCCTATCAGCTGTAGATGATCATTGGCATGTGAGGGCCAGATAAGTCAAGTTCAGAAGAGAGTCAGCCAAGTGTCTTCAGACTTCGCGAAGAACGGATTGTATCCAGCTCTGTGTGAGTTAGTTTAAACTTTTGAATCTGAATGTCTGTAATCAGCTATCAAAAAAAATACACCATCGACCAAGACATAAGCTCCTTTTGTACCAAACTATGAATGTATGATGATGGAGGGCATTCTGGGTTATATTTGCTGTGTGAAAGGGGGCAATCTGACCTAAGAATGTTTTTGGGAGCAAGATTACATGTTTGGTCATTTTGTTGGTCTCTGTTGTCCCCTGTAAGGGTCAGCTCAGCTAAGCTCAGCTACCATGTTATGGGTTCAATCAGTAAGTTAGCCATGAGACACATATTTCAGTTTCCTTCTTTGCATCCTTAGACTTCCAGTAGTGTAAAAGCCTTCTGAGTCATGGTCATAGAGTGATGCATTATGCAGAGTGACAGTGTGTGGAGCTTACAGGAGTTTTTTGTAATTACCTGTCAACTTGTTTTGTAAAGTATGCATATCCTGTGTGAGCGCCGAGGAGACAGCCCCAAAAATGATCGCTCGAGGGGGCCAAACAAATCAGTGTCGCACAAATAAAAAAGCCATGCACAAACAAATGTGTAACTTTCGGCTCTTGCTTTTGTTGTTCGAGTTAAAACAGCCTCCATCATCAACAAATGGAAATGAGTCAATTATTTAAGTGAGTGGCTAAGAGAAATTATTAAATTATAGGTCCAATGCAGTCATTTTTTAACTCAATATCAAGTCATTTATGGGTAACAATTAAGTACCCTACTGTGATTGTTTTACATTAAAATGGTGAAAAAGAATTTAGCTAGGACTCTTTGGGAGTGGTCTGTGTGGGGAGGAGAAAACTGAAAATTAGCTGTTATTGGCAGAGAGGTTTGGAACTCTCTTTCTTATTGGTCTATTAACTAATTTACCACATGGTGTTGTCACCAGGCAGGCCAAAACTCCATCACACCAAAACCGGCTTAAATTTCAGGCAGTCTTTTCAAACAGCTCTTACACTAAAAGGGCATTATCACTGTATGCACCATTTCACAGTAATATTCCAACTTCATAGTGTTGAAATATATATAAAACACAGGTAAATCACGTTTTTGACTGCACTGGGCCTTTAAACCTGCAGTCCCTATTAACCTTTTAATCAATTGTCCATATTATAGTGCTCTTATGCAAACTCCCATATCTGCTACGTGGTGGAGAAAGCTAACTAATTGTTTTTCCATTACTACTGATACACATTTAGCCAACAGGTCGATGCCGTTCTCATTCTATCCCCCCAGCTTAATGTAATTAACTACAAATGTGCACCACCGGAGTTTGTTGAAGAGTCCCATGGTGAGCTGTTTTTAAAAGCCCAGGGTTCCTGAGGAGAACTAAACGAAGCTCCCTAAGCTGTTATTCTTATCCACACGCACACACGCACGCATGAAGCGGCACGGACATGCAGCACACGACACACACTGACACACAACCACACACACCACACACACAACACACACAGACACACACACACACCCCAGCACACAACACACACAACAACACCACACACAACCACACACCACACACACACACACCCACACACACACACACACACACACACACACGCACCACACACACACACACTCCTCTGCTGCTTACAAATAACTTTTAAATAGGTTTTATTGTGTAATGGGGTACTATGTTCATGGGATAAGAAGCCTCCCTGTGGTCTTAAAAACAATTAGCCCAACCCTAGATGAGAAGATTGTTTCAATACAACTGTTTAACAATGTGATTATAAAATTGTGTGATTACAATTATAGTTGTAATGAACTTTTTTGAACATTGCTGTTATTTTATTGTCTTGTAATTTTGCGTATTCTGTTCAAAGAACATTTAATAGCGGATGAAAAAAATAAGAAAAAAATTGTATTTTAAAAAATTCTGAATCTATCTTGATCTTTTCTTGTTTTCAAACATGCTGAAATTATAGAAAAAACATTTGACTGTTATCCAACAGATAAAAACAGATACAGACACAAATAACAAAACCAAACTGTTATCCAACAGATACAAACTGTTATCCAACAGATACAAAATGTTATCCAATAGATACAAACTGTTATCCAAATAGATACAAACTGTTATCCAATAGATACAAACTGTTATCCAATAGATACAACTGTTATCCAAACAAATACAAACAGATTATCCAAAAGATACGAACTGTTATCCAATAGATATGAACTGTTATCCAAAATCGATACATACTGTTTATCAATAGATCAAACTGTTATCCAACAGATACAAACTGTTACAACAGATACAAGCTGTTATCCTACAGATACAAACAGTTATCCAACAGATACAGCTGTTATCTCTACAGAAACAAACTGTTTATCCTACAGAAACAAAACTGCTATCCAACATATACAAACTGTTTATCCAATAGATATAAATTGTTTATCCTAAGGATACAAACTGTTACCTACAGGTAAAACGGTTTATCCAATAGATACAACTGTTATCATAGATACAAACTGTTATCAACAGATACACAACTGTTATTCCAACAGATACAAACTGTTATCCAATAGATACAAAGTCATCCAGTAGATACAGACTGTTATCCAATAGATACAACTGTTATCCAATAGATACAAACTGTTATCCAACAGATACAAACTGTTATACAATAGACACAAACTGTTATCCACAATACAAGCTGTTATCCAATAGAA
>NC_036852.1:4237695-4240081 GCF_002910315.2 Salvelinus sp. IW2-2015
TTATAAATTGTTATCCTACAGATACAAACTGTATACTACAGATATAAACTGTTATCCTACAGATACAAAACTGTTATCAATAGATACAAATTATCCAACAGATACAAACTGTTATCCAATAGATACAAACTGTTATCCTACAGATATAAAAACTGTTATCCTACAGATACCAACTGTTATCCTACAGATATAAACTGTTGTCCTACAGATATAAACTGTTATCCTACAGATTCAAACTGTTATCCTTACACCATACAAACTGTTATATCCTACAGATATAAACTGTTATCCTACAGATACAAACTGTTATCCTACATATATAAACTGTTATCCTACAGATATAAACTGTTCTGTATCCTACAGATATAAACTGTTATCCTACAGATATAAACTGTTGTCCTACAGATACAAACAGTTATCCAACAGATTACAAACTGTTATCCAACAGATACAAACTGTTATCCTACAGATAAAAACAGATACCCTTTGCCATTGGAACTAGGCCAAACTTATCACCCGAAGTAATTATATTGAATGGATTTCAGTTTAATGTAAGTGACATGTCTTTGTTATGCTTATTGGAACAATATTTTGGAATCTGTGTATTTGTGGTGTTTGGAGATGTGTCAGTGTGTGTGTGTGTGTGCATGCTTTGTGCGTGCGTGCAAGCACACTCACGGTGGAGGTTAGGGATGCAAGAAAACTCCATTATCCCTCTGAAAAGCAGGGCCAGCCAACCTTAAACAGAGACATGCTTTATGCCTGGGCAGCCCGACAAAATGACAGATCCTAAAATGGAGCAGCAAACAGAATCATCCTCATCCTCTGAGATGCAAGGAACACTGCAGACTTGCTTGTGAATATTTGTTAAAGTAATCTCTGCAGAATAAACAGATCTCTTTTTTCAGTTTGGAAAAAAAACAAAAAACTTTACACACACACACAAACACACACATTTAATGGTGATTCCCCAGCTGTAGTGGTGGTGTCTGAAAGCACAGATGTTCCCTTGCCTCTTACAGACATGGAGGCGTTGCTTGATCTCCCTGCCAGATGTGAACACATCCCTGCCACTTCAGGACAGGAAGTTTACCCAGTCAACAAGACTGCCCATACAATAACACAGCCTTGGTCTTTTCTACGGACAATGGTAAAGTGCTTTGCCTTTTGGGGAATGGCATTTGAAATGAAACAAATGAAATGCAGATTGGATGAATATTAATTAAATAATGAATAGTGTTTTTTTAATCAAACAGAGCAAGATAATCACTGATAGTGAGGATGGTATCATGATTTAATCAATATCAAACTGTACATAGTGTCTTGTCTGTCTGTCTTATTGACGTATAATCTACCTCATAKAGACTATAAGCACTGGGCAATTGAAATAACTAAAGCAATTGAGTTTTCAATTAAAACAAAGTGTTTTAACACAATAACGGTATATTGATTTCAAAGCGATAAGACAACATCTGATTGGAAAACGTTTATGTATTTCCTTCCTTGCAAATGATAACTTTGTGGAGAAGCCCATCAACAATCTTCATTACAATAAGATGTAATTACATTGAATGATTTAATAATTATTTCAATTGCATAAGAACTTCTCTTGGCTCTAGTCTGATATTGGTTGCTTTGTTGTGGTTGTGATCAGCCTGTATGTTAAAGATCACAATGTACTTAGTGTGTCTGTCTGTTCAAAAATATCCACAATACATCCCAGTTGCTTGTGTTTAAACAGTTGTGGTAGTACATGTTCACACTGCGTCTGTTTGGTATGTGCCTATATCTGTCTTCCTGTCTGTGGGAAATGTGCATCTGTGAGTGCACTTGTGTGCCCCTGCCTCTACGGCCTTGTATGTGTGTGGCGTCGATCTTGTGGGTGCTTCGGCCCCTCAGCCCCAGCTATGTGTGCCTATGTATGTGCCCCTATGCATCTGTGTTTGTGTGTGTTCATCGATAGCATGGCGGATACATCTGCATTAACTTAACCCATTGGGAGAGGCTCCCAGCAGGTAGCTAGCTGTATGTCAGCTTGGGTCGGCACAAATCATCTGGACAGGCAGAAGCGTGAAATCTTTCCAGCCCAGGACAGATGACTTCTCTTGAACCCTCGCTGCCCTACCCTGGCCCTGTGCACTCTGCACGCAGATCCATGGCCAGACCACGGCCAATCCTCAATCCTGGCAGGCGTACCAAATTGCAACCTGTTCCCTATATAGTGCACTACTTTTGTCACTAAATAGGGAATAGGGTGCCATTTGAGACACAGCCTGCACTTGCTTTGACACAGCAGAATGGCAGCAATGCGGTTCAGAGGTTTCAGGTGCAGCATGCAGACCACTTTGCCCTTGTGCCCCGAGACAGGAAACCGTATCCCGCAAAC
>NC_036852.1:4240181-4241939 GCF_002910315.2 Salvelinus sp. IW2-2015
TACTCCTGTTACAGTACCTTCACTACACCCTACATTACTCCTGTTACAGTACCTTCACTACACCATACACTGAGTACGTTGTCTATCACTATCTGCACGTCATCAGAGCGCGACGTATGTTTGTTGTTTAATGCTGTCGAATGCCGAAACTGAAACCTGTCGAACGCTGGATCCTGAACTAAAGACCTCGGTTTAAAAGCTGACGTGTTTTATACACTTTTATTTTATTTTGAATCCTGCGGGCTCTGTTGGGCTTAATTGCTCTGAGAGCTGCAATCTGTCCCGGGATCCTGCCAGATTTTGTTTAAGGGGAGAGACGTGAAAGCCCAGCAAGCCTTGCTGGCTCGGCGGACTCAAATGGAGGCAGCTATTAAATGTTTCCAGCGTTGCAGGAGCTGTGTTTACTTTACTTTGTTCCAGGACCATGTGGACCACGCTGACTTTCAATGTAGCAAATACTTGCTTGAGGAGGACAACAGCAGTGAAGTAGCTACTCTTAGCAAGCAAGTAGCAAACCTACATAAGCTAGTGGGGAACCCACGCCCACCTACTGTTTCTTTTTCTTCCACCCCAGTAGCCGCTCTGGTCTGGTGGAAGTTTCGCCACCGTGTCGGCTCTCCACAGCTGACTGGCCGGTGCTAGGCAGGGTTTCATCCTCGAAGGGGTCTCCCCCTTCCCTGGAGAACGGAGCTGATCACCACCCAACCAACCAGCCATGGAGGTACGTCACTCGCCGTGGAGGTCGAAGACGGCGTCCTCTGGCAACGAGGGTCTCCATGGAGATGTTGAGCACGGAACTGACACAGACCAGAAACAACCCTGCCGCCCTGGAACCAGAGGTTCAGGCGCCTTCATCCTTGGTGGCTTCCCAATCAAGATTAGATCCGGAGGTACCTGCGTCTTTGTCCTCGGCACTGTCTCCCTCTCCGGTGGCTTCTACCTCGGGTTCAGATCTTCAAAGCTCACCAGACCATGAGGCTGCCTGAGAGACCGGTCCATTCAACATCACCAGCTGTCATCATAGGCAGCTCTAATCACTGACATGATGTCAGTTGGTCCTTTTGTGGCAGGGCTTAAATGCAGTGGAAATGTTTTTGAGGGATTCAGTTCATTTTCATGGCAAAGAGGGACTTTGCAATTAATTGCAATTCATCTGATCACTCTTCATAACATTCTGGAGTATATGCAAATTGCCATCATACAAACTGAGGCAGCAGACGTTGTGAAAATTTATATTTGTCTCATTCTCAAAACTTTTGGCAACGACTGTAAATAACGTGAGTAAGTCTTCCTCTGATACGCTTCCCATTAAATCATTAAAAACAACCAAGCAACCCAGAAAATTGCTAAAATACCAATATTAACATATGTAGCCTAAGAAACAAGGTCCATGAAGTCAAAAACTTGCTTTGTAACAGAGACATTCATATTCTTGAACAATCTCTGAAAATCACTTTAGATAATACCCTTGATGATACAGTGTAGCAATACATGGTTATAACACTCCGAAAAGACGAATGCAACGGAGGTGGTTGTTGCGGTCATATCAGAAACCGACATTCCTGTAAAGGGACGCTTTAATGTTAATAGCAGGCATCCCTCTACAGGACAACTTCCGGGATAAATGGAAGGGCGGCAAATTTAAATTAACTAAAAATAATGGATTTATAATTAGGTACTACAAAGTGTCTTTTATTTCACAAAGTGGTCACAGTGTCTAAAGTTCACAATAGTGATTAAATATTCAACTTACTTTTG
>NC_036852.1:4242507-4254006 GCF_002910315.2 Salvelinus sp. IW2-2015
CAAACAATCCGTACAGGAATAAAACACAAACATCCACTGACAGAAAAATAAACAATCCCGCACAAAAGCAGGCAGGCCCTGAAGGCTTAAATAGCCCCGAATTAACAACAAACAAGGTACAGGTGAAAACAATCAAGACAAAACCAACAGAAAAGGGAAAAGGAATCGGTGGCAGCTAGTAGACCGGTGACGACGACCGCCGAGCGCCGCCCGAACAGGGAGAGGAACCACCTTCGGTGGAAGTCGTGACACTCAGATACCCTAAAATGTAATCAAACTATAATATTTCTTACGGAAAAAAGTATGTTCAATAGGATATCGATTTTAGCAAGTGCATCTTGTCTTCATGGCGCGCCCAAACACGAATTTCCAAGACTGTGTCCCTGTACTAAAACTGATATTTCTTATTCGTTTTGAAAGTTACAAGCTTGAAACCTTGAACATAGATTACTGACACCCTGTGGAAGCCATAGGAATTGCACTACACCTTAGTAGCCGGACACCGCTGTGGTCTGGTGGAAGTTGCTACTGAGTCTGCTTTCTCTGTGGCTTTTCAGTGTGTATGTGTGTGTGTATCTCAGGTGGTTCTAGTCGACACTCTTCCTCTTTATGTCCAGACACAAAGCCACTGAAAAACACACACTACACACACACACACATACACAAACACACTGAAAAACACACACTACACACACACACACATACACAACCACACTGAAAAACACACACTACACACACACACTCACACACATACACAAATACACACATGCACACACTAATACTCCACATTCACACTGTTTTAAACATTTTGATGAGTTTTAATGAAAAGCTTTACAAGGCACAGTGTATGTACATATACAATAGATATGTAAATCTCAAAGGTACAGTTGACTATTATGGTATTACTGTCTTCATTATTATAACAGACTAAATGAAGGCAAACTTATATGACAAAACACAAATATTTACAATAATGTTGGTTGACTTTCACAAAATCTGGAACTAAAACTGATTTTGAAGTCAGATGTTCATATTTTACAGACATTATATACAGTAAAACCAAGTGAGCTGTTTTAATACAATATGTCAAGGAGGATTTGAAACAGGAAAGGGATTGTTTTTTTTAATGTCATTCCAAAATGGCGGCTCTGTGGTGACAACCCTTCATCTCTCTACAGGGAGCTTCCCTTCATCCCAGATGGCACCTTGTTCGCTATAGAGCACTGCCTTTGTCCAGGGTCCATATGGGGGAAAGATAATAGGATGTCATTTGGGATGCATCTCTTGTAGAGATTATATACTACTACATTATTTTGGGTGGCTGGGCTGTAGAGTAGATGGCATCTTCTGGAGTGTCTTTAGAGAGGTCTACAGCAGGGTATCTCGTAGATTCTACAGTATCTTTGGGTGGCTGGGCTGTAGAGTAGATGGTGTCTTCTGGAGTGTCTTTAGAGAGGTCGGGCGTAAGGAGTAGATGGAGTAATCATTCCTGGGATCGACTGGCTGTTGGAGGTCTTGAAAGAGACTCTAGAATCTGTAGTAGATCCACATGGGAAGATGAGAAGCGGTTGATCTGCAGTAGAAATAGCTTGGATTTATATAATCTAAGTCCAGTATTGTTGGACTATCAATTGGGAGGCCGTTAGCATAGATGTCACAGTGTGAAGACACTGGTTAGCATTGGCAGCAGGGTAGGTTGTAGAGGTTTGACAGCAGGGTAGGTGTAGAGTTGCCAGCAGGGTATGTATGTAGAGGCTTTTGGGGTTCAGCAGGGTAGGTGTAGAGGCTTGGCCAGCAGGGTAGGTTGTAAGAGCTTGGCCAGCAGGGTAGGTTGTAGATTTGGTAGGTGAGTTGACATTGGAGTTGACTGAAGAGAAACACCGAGGCGAGAGAGGGTCTGCATCTGTCAGTCCCTGTCATGTCACCGTCTCTGTATCTTCCTCATTTAGACAAGTCAAGGCACGCTGACAATACAGAACCAAAATGGACTAATAGTATCCTATCATGTTCAGATTATTGACATAACGGATATGTGGGAGGTGCCCTCATACCAACACATGTTAGCCCCACTGTTATACTATTGCATGGGATATGATAACTAGGACTAGATAGACCCACTGAGCGCTGTAGATGTCACACACTCTATAACCAATTAGAGAAGGTTTATATACCCAACCTTCCCTGTCTAGTCAGACACTAAATCTACACACTAACACTTTATTATCGGACCATCATCGCGTTCCTACGCTGGGCCACACACACACAACACACGACAAACACTACACAGTTGTCCTCATATGTTGCTGACACACACAGCGACACACACAACGACGACTTACACAGTACTTTCACACACACACACGAGCGACACACCAGCAACACATCGCTTGCAATCCTCTTTAATCACCATTCATTAAGTCAGGATTGTATTTGATCTCAGCATGCCTCTGCCGCCGTCCACATTTCCTCCTCATCTCACCACCCCGTTCTAATGTGACTCACACCACACCGATGCTATTCCACCACCCACGTCTTTTTCCTGCCACCCACAGCGCACCACAACAAACACAAAGTTTCCCTGCAGGCAAGTCATGAGTCCAGGTGAAATAAAGGAGCTTCTTAACTTCACCCAAAAAAACACATTCTGGGTCAGAATGGGTCTTAGACCTTTCTTCTTTACAGGTTGTCATCACCCACACACACACACACACACACACACACACACAACACACACACACCCTTTCAATATTCTCTACACTCCTCGTCCAGATGTGGGTCCACCGGTTTGCTCTGTGTTGGAGAGGAGACAGGTGCGTGGAGTGTTTCTCTTCATAGAACGTTCTCTCCCTGTGCTGTAGTACATCACGTAGCCCAGGCACATTCTCTATACCACGGGCAGCAGGCTATCCGAACAATCTGCCTTGAGGAGAAACACGGTCCACACCATCACACCCTTGATCCACAGAAAGGAGGAGAGATCTACAGAGTACTGTATATATCATAGATAACCATCAGACCTGACCACAGACAAGAGGAGAGACTTATACGGAGTAACTGTAGTATATATATAGATATAACCATCAGACCTGACCACAGACAGGAGGAGAGACTTTACAGAGTACTGTATATAATAAAATCATCCCACTGAGATACCCTATCAGACCTGACACACAGACAGGAGGAGAGACTTTACAAGTAACTGTATAGTATCTATAATATAGGTAAGCTAAAGTCAGGTACCTCTATAGTGGTGTAGGACATTGGGCAGTAACCGAAAGGTTGCTCCGGATGATATCCCTGAGCTGGCCAAGTCGACAAATAAAATAGTGTTCTCTACCCTTGCAACAAAAAGCAGTTAAACTCGCCACTGGCTCCACCCCCTGAATCAAAGCAAGTTAACCCACTTGAATAATCTCACCACCTGAACAAAGCAGTTAACCCCCACTGTTCCACCCCTGAACAAAGCAGTTACCCACTTGGTCCCACCCCTGAACAAAGCAGTTAACGTCCACTGAGTCCTTACCCCTGAACAAAGCAGTTAACCCACTGGTTTCACCCCCTGAACAAAAAGCAGTTAACCCACTGGTTTCCACCCCTGAACAAAGCAGTTAACCCACTGGTTCCACCCCTGAACAAAGCAGTTTAACCCACTGGTTCCACCCCTGAACAAAGCAGTTAACCCACTGCGTCCCACCCTGAACACAAGCAGTTAACCCACTGGTCCCACCCCTGAACAAAGCAGTTAACCCACTGGTTTCACCCCTGAACAAAGCAGTTAACCACTGGTTCCACCCCTGAACAAAGCAGTTATACCCACTGGTCCCACCCTGGGTTAGCACCCCTGAACAAAGCAGTTAACCACTGTCCACCCCTGAACAAAGCATAACCACTGGTCCCTGGTGGGGAAATAAGAATTGTTCTCACAATAACAAGTTGTTCATTTACTGACTTGCCTAGTAATAACAGATATAATTTTTTAAATAGATAACATGAGTTCATTCATGTCATGTTACTTGTCGCGGGTTTGTTCAGTCTAGTCATACTCATGTCAAAGCAGAAGAAAATAGGTGTGATAGCAGGAGGAGCCTGATTCATTGATCAGCTCATATTCGTCCTGTGTTCATCGTAGCTACTCACGAGTAACCATAGAATTACAGGAGAGCCCATATGTCACCTGTACCTTGCTTCTTAAAAAGTCCATAATTAGAGAGATAGTTAAAAGGAGAGTAGATCTAGATATGAGGAGCACCGAGAGATGATGTTAGATGAAGCACCGAGATGAGAGAGAGAGAGAGAGAGAGAGAGAGAGAAGAAGAGAGACAGAGAGAGAGAGAGAGAAGAGAGAAGAGAGGAGAGGAAGAGAAGAGAGAGAGAGAGAGCAGAGAGAGAGAGAGATGAGATGAGAGAGAGAGAGAGAGAGAGAGAGAAGAGAGAGAAGGATAGGAAGAGAGAAGGAGAAGAGAGAGAGAGAGATTTGTCCAAAGCATGAACTGTTACCATTGATTTCCTCCAGCATTACAGCATTTAATATCACAACACATATGTTTAAGTTCTGTATGTCTGAACTGAGAGATTCATCATTTCACAACATATTAGTTGTCAATGAATTCTGAGATGAGAGATTGGTCATACCTGCTCTTGATGACGGAGGACCATTGACTTCTACAGATCGCCAGAAACGTTATAGAGATGTTAGATAATGTTGCAGAGAGGTTTGGGATGGTTGTGGAGATGTTCGACATGATGTTGCAGAAGAGTTTGGGAGGGTGTGGAGAAATGAGGTCTGGGAGGTGACAGCTAGATGTTTAGGAGGAGCTGTGTGTAAAACAAAAGAACAGGCATCCACACAATATACTGTCACCATTTTGCTTTTCTCTAATGAAGTCATGAAGCCTGTAACAAACATTAAGCTCTGAATTTGTCAAGACAAATGTGATTGAGTTTAACTTACCATCTGTAACTGTGAGATGCACAAAATCCTCTTGGTATGTGTCTGGGCCATATCTCTCCACTCCACACCAGTAGGTACCTAGAGTCTGACTTCCTCAGGTTCTGGATGGTCACATAGAAGACTCCATTTCTTAAGTCTTCTATGATGTATCTCTGTTTCTCAATATAATGCTTGTTGCCCTGAGTTTGACCAAGAAAACGATCTCCATGGCTAACATTTCATTTTGCAGAATATAATTTTTCATTGTCACCTGCCCATGTGTGTAGAGAGCATTGATTTGACTTGTCCTCCTACCGACCCCCTACCGACTCCACATTACGTCACATTAATGCCATCTGACTCCACAACACACAGAGCTGTCAAACAGAAACACACAGTAGACAAAGTGTCAAACTGATGACCTGTGAGATAAACTTTAACCCTGCTCAAATCTAACTTTAACCCTGCTCAAATCTAACTTTAACCCTGCTCAAATCCTAAACTTGTAACCTGCTCTCAAATCATGACTTTAACCTTCTGCTCAAATCTAACGTTAACCTGCTACAAATCTAACTTTAACCCTGCTCAAATCTAACTTTAACCCTGCTCAAATCTTACTTTTAACCCTGCTCAAATCTACTTTAACCCTGCTCAAATCTACTTTAACCTGCTCAAATTACTTTAACCCTGCTCAAATCTAACTTTAACCCTGCTCAAATCTATCTTTAACCCTGCTCAAAATCTACTTTAACCCTGCTCAAAATCTAACTTTAACCCTGCTCAAATCTAATTTAACCCTGTCAAATCTAACTTTAACCCTGCTCAAATCTAACCTTTAACCCTGCTTCAAATCTAACTTTAACCTGCTCAAATCTAACTTTAACCCTGCTCAAATCTAAACTTTAATTAACCCGTCAAATCTCCTTTAACCTGCTCAAATTCTACTTTAACCCCTGCTCAATCTAACTTTAACCCTGCTCAATCTGACTTTAACCCTGACTCAATCTAACTTTAACCCTGCTCAAATCTACTTTCACCTGCTCAAATCTAATTTAAAACTGCTCAAATCTAACTTTACCCTGCTCAAAATCTTTTTAACCCTGCTCAAATCTAACTTTAACCGCTCAAATTACTTTAACCCTACTCAAATCTAACTTTAACCCTGCTCAAATCTAACTTAAACCCTGAATAAATTAATTTAACCCTGCTCAAATCTAACTTTAACCCTGCTCAAATCTAAACTTTAACTCCTGCTCAAATCTAACTTTAACCCTGCTCAAATCTAACTTTAACCCTGCTCAAATCTAATTTAACCCTACTCAAATCTAACTTTAACCCTGCTCAAATCTAACTTTAACCCTGAATCAAATCTTAACTTTATAACCCTGCTCAAATCTAACTTTAACCCTGCTCAAATCTAACTTTAACCCTGCTCAACATCTACTTTAACCCTGCCTCAAATCTAAACTTTAACCCTGCTCAAATCTACTTTAAACCCTGCTCAAATCTCACTTTAACCCTGCTCAAATCTAACTTTAACCCTGCTCAAATCTCTTAACCATTTAACCCTGCCTCAAATCTAACTTTAACCCTGACAAAATCTTACTTTAACCCTGCTCAAACTCTAACTTTAACCTGCTCAAATCTAACTTTAACCCTGCTCAAATCAACCATTTAACCCTGCATCAAATCTTACTTTAAACCTTGCACAAACTTTAACTTTAACCCTGCTCAAATTACTTCAATCTCCAAATCTAACTTAAACCTGCTCAAATCTGACTTTAACTCTCTAAACTTACTTTAAACTGCTCATCTGTTAACCTCTGCACAAACCCAGATATAAAGACCCAAATATCATATTCATTAGTTAGTTCAGACATTATCATAAGGTACATAGTGAAAACAAATCGTGAAAAAACTTCTGGCTCCTTAAGACAAAACATATCTTATTCCTTTATGTACTATATGATCCAGACAGTATTATAGAACCTGATACAGACACAGACAGACAGACAGACAGACAGACAGACAGACAAGACCAGACAGACAGCAGGCAGACAACAGACAGACCAGACAGACAGACAGACAGACACAGACAGACAGACAGACAGACAGACAGACAGAACAGACAGACAGACAAGACAGACACAGACACAGACAGACAGACAGACAGACAGACAGACAGACAGACAGACAGACAGACAGACAGACAGACAGACAGACCACGACAGAACAGACAGAACTCACCTGAGAGGAGACAGCAGGAGACAACATGGTGTATCTTCATTCTGGACAGTTAACTCCTCAAGTTCACTAATATTTCTGTTCTATATCTGTATATCTTGTACTACGCATAGTATAACTATAGCTGTTTAAAGTTTTACTTTCAGACTAATCTACAGTTGCTAGAATTTTTTGGGTACGGGGGTTAGGCTCTACTTTGTGGGTCTTTTTACATAGGTTTGTTTACCGGGCAGATTATTTAAATAAACTTATAGGAAAATATCATTTGTAAAGATCAATTCCAGTGGGCTCAGAAGTTTACTCTTCCATAACACTAAATTGACTGTGCCTTTTTAAAATCCAGGCTGGAAATATTTATCCAGCTTGTTATAATGAGCCACAATCAATATGTTACAGCTGTAACAGTTACTTTTACTATCACAGTAGCTATACTGTTAAAGTTACTTTACTATACTATTGTATTGTACATCGGTTCTGTCACAATCAGAGTCTAATGTCAGAAAATTTAATTTAACAGCAGGGTGTTTCTGAAGTGTTCGTTATCTTCCTGTATTGAAAGCTCATGCCTCGGAACGCCAATCTCTCCGCTGAAATCGTATCTGCTCTCTCTCGCGTACTTGGTACTCTGTTGTATCTTCTCACTCCTCTCTCTACTCTCTGTGTCTTCTCTCTCGTCTCTGCTATGCTACTCTCTCATCTCTCTCTCTCTCGAAGCCCTCCTCTCTCATCCTCTCATGCTCTCTCTCTCTTCTCTCTCTCTCTCCTCTCTCCCTCTCTCTTTTGCGTCTCTCCTCTTCGTCTCTCTCTCTCTCTTCTTAATATCTCTCTCGCTCTCTATCGTCTCCATGTCAAGAGATGGATCTCTTTCTCTCTGCATGTCAAGGAGATGAGTATAGTGATGGTGGTGGTGGAGGGGAGGGGCATTAGCCTACACATCCTGATGATTTCTCTGTAGTGACCTCAGTGTCATCAGGTCTATTTGCTGCAGAGTGAAACTGGTTCAAACCGGCCAGAGGTTAGACTTCTAAACCACAAGAGAACTCAGCTAGCTGTGGTGACTAAGTGTTAAAACTGTCAACTTCTCTGTTCTAAAGTGACCATGTTTGTTTCAGCAGAGGGACACATTGTTGAGATGATGACATTATAGTTAAATTATATATCAATATATTTTATGATTTTTTCTGACATGTCATTGATCCAAATACAGTCTTTATAAATGATCAACTCAACAGATGAGTTTCTGAACAGAAGAAACATCCCTCCTCTACAACCCAACTCCCCCTTAATGAATGATGTCATCACATAACAGACAAGCTACTGAGATCTCAGTAAACCAACAGAACGACCTCCACATCGCCCCCTACAGACTATTATCAGTACTGATGAATAAATCTACTATAATCTCCAGCACCAGTCGTCTCTCTCTCTATTGAGTAGAGAGGGGGTCCCTGGGGGACGAGGTTACAGTCTAATAAACTACATGTTTCAACTCAGTCAATTCAGGAAGTGAAGTGAAATTCCACATGGAAAATGATGGTCATCAATGATCAATTGAATTGCGATTCATTGTCTGTATTGAAATGGAACTAAAGAAAATGTCATTGGACCCCAGCTCTGGTAACAACAACACTGTGTCACAACCAGACGATCAGATGACCTCTTCTCTTCAGAATACAGACCATAGAATTACATATTAGAACTTAATTACATAATACACTTTAATTATTTCTACAGTCAGTAGCTGTGACATTTGTCGAGGCTCTGGTAGGCAGCCAATGCTTTGTGGTCCAGTGCCTGATAGGTTGATTGGTAGAGGGCGGGGTCATGAGCAATGCATTCTGGGTCAGCGTTGGACACGGGCTGAGGGTCCACTGCATTCTGGGTAGAAGTTATACTTTCTTCATCCTCACCATACTCTTCATCATCAACATGAGGAGGCTGGTGAGGAGGATAATTAGGTGAAGAAAGACACACAAGCACACAAACACAAGTACACACACACACACACACAGTTGTAAACACACACGTGTTCTCTCTCTCTCTCTCTCTCACCTCTCCAGTGCTTCCTGCATCAGGCCTGTTAGAAGATTGACCCAACATATATTAAAACTGTGTGTGTGTGTGCGCAGGTTCGTGCGCAAGTTCGTAATGTGAGTATGTGTGTGTGAGTGGACATGTGTGTGTGTGTGATATGATGATATCCACCTAGGCCTTGCTGCTTGCAGCACCTGTAGAATATGAACGGGGATGACATTCAAACACAGCCAGACTCACCAGCCAGACTACACCACACAGTGATCATAGAATATGAGGTGAATGACAGCAAACACAGCCAGACTAACACACACAGTGATCATAGAATATGAGGGGGATGACACCAACACAGCCAGACTCAACAGCCAGACTCACACACACAGTGACTCATAGCAGTACTTCACTACACCCTACACTACTCCTGTTACAGTACCTTCACTACAACCCTACCACTACTCCTGTTCCAGTACCTTCACTACACCCTACACTATCTCCTGTACAGTACCTTACTACCCCTACACTTCTCCTGTACAGTACCTTCACTACACCCTACACTACTCCTGTCACAGTACTTCACTACACCACCTACCTCCTGTTACAGTACCTTCACTACACCCTACACTACTCCTGTCAAGTACCTTCACTCACCCTACACTACTCCTGTTACAGTACCTTCACTACACCCTCCCTACCTCTGTCACAGTACCTTCACTACACCCTACACTACTCTGTTACAGTACCTTCACTACACCCTACACTCTCTGTTACAGTATCACTAACCTACACTACTCCTGTCATAGCTTCACTACACCCTACACTACTCCTGTTACAGTACTTCACTACCACCCTACACTAACTCCTGTTACAGTATCCTTCACTACACCCTACACTACTCCTGTACAGTACCTTCACTACACCGCTACACTACTCCTGTTACAGTACCTTCACTACACCCTACACTACTCCTGTTACAGTACCTTCACTACACCCTACACTACTCCTGCTATAGTACCTTCACTGCACTACTCCTGTTACAGTATCTTCACTACTCCTGTTACTGTACCTTCACTACACCCTCCACTACTCCTGTTACTGTACCTTCACTATACTCCGTGTGGCTCAGTTGGTAGAGCATGGCGCTTGCAACGCCAGGGTTGTGGGTTCATTCCCCACGGGGGGACCAGGATGAATAGGATGAATATGTTAGAACTTTCCAATTTGTAAGTCGCTCTGGATAAGAGCATCAGCTAAATGACTTAAATGTAAATGTAAATGTATACCCTACTCTAAGTATATTGTCTATCACTAGCTGCACGTCATCAGAGAGCGACGCATGTTTGTTGTTGTTGAATGCTGTAAAGCATTAAAAACAATCAAGCAACCCAGAAAAGTGCTAACAATACCCAATATTAACATGTGTAGCCTAAGAAACAAGGTCCAATAGATCAATAACTTGTAACAGAGGACATTCATACTCTGACTATCTCTGAAACTCACTTAGATAATACCTTTGATGATACAGTGGGTAGCAATACATGGTTATAACATCTACCGAAAAGACAGAAATGCCAAAGGAGGCGGTGTTGTGGTCCATATTCAGAACCACATTCCTGTAAAGCTTAGGGACGATTTAATGTAAATAGGGCTBGGGGACAACTTCCGATGAAACTGGAGGGCGCGCAATTTAAATAAATAATCATGATATTGAACATTTAGGTATATACAAGTGATTTATATCGGTTGAAAGCTTATATTCCTGTTAATCTAACTGCACTGTCCGATTTACAGTCGATATTACAGCAAAAGCATGCCATGGGATTGTTTGAGGACAGCGCCCAACATCAAAATATTTTTCCACCGGCACAGGTTTCATAAATTCACAAATAGTGATWAAATATTCACTTACTTGTTGAAAATCTTCCTCTGATTTGTCATCCAAAGGGTCCCAGCTATAACATGTAGTGTTGTTTTGTTAGATAAAATCCTTCTTTATATCCCAAAAAGTCTCTTTAGTTGGCGCCATCGATTTGAGTAATACACCCGTTCAACATGCAGAGAAAGGAATCCGAAAATGTACTTTGTTTCAACAAGTCAAAATATGTTTCTATTTACTCCTCAGACACCCTAAAATGTAATCAAACTATAATATTTCTACGGAAAGAAGAGTGTTCAATAGGAAACCGATTTTAGCAGGTGCGTCTTGTCTTCATGGCACCCAAACACGAATTTCCAAGACTGTGTCCCTGTACTAAAACTGATATTTCTTATTCGTTTTGGAAGTTACAACCCTG
>NC_036852.1:4255949-4262915 GCF_002910315.2 Salvelinus sp. IW2-2015
TTTTTTAACTCACTTCACACAGTTTACAATGGCTCTGTTCTTCAGTCACCCCGTAATTTAAGAGAGGAGAATGTCATTTCCATAGGCTTCTATCTTTGAGTCTACCCTGGCCTGGCAATGAGAAAGATCTGGCATCTATAAAGATATTGTATACGATTACAGCTAAATCAGTCTTGTGGCTTTTTCCTGGGAAAASTTATGAAGTCCTAAAAGTCTCCCAGGTATGAGTGGGCTCAGCGGGTCAGGAACCCGAGGGCCCAGAAGAAACAAGGAGTGAAACATAATCCGAGCATCAGCGATCCTCTGAATAGTAATGTACTGACTAGAAGGAATGATAACATGATAACTCACGGAGGCTTCTTAAAGCCTACAAATGTACATGACCRGGGCTTTGTAAAGAAGTCATTTTCTCTGATATATATTTCTCTAATTCGTCTGGCACACATTTTTTCAATGGAGGGAAAAAATGAAACTGTTCGGTACACTGTTGCACATATGGTTTAGAAGAATCTACACGGCACTGTGCTCCGCCACATGGCTCTTTCTTTTATGCAATATAAGATGGAAGAAGGGAATGATTGAATCACTTCTCCATTTTGTGCAATGAAGAACTGTTGGTTTACCTGAAATCAATTTCGAGAATAGTGGGGATCCAATTGGCTGTGCGTGCAATCAATCACAAACTGACAGCAGATTTTCATTAGGCAACGGCACTCCTAGGGTCGGTGTAGAAAACTCAGAAAAGTTTGCAAACACAGAACAAGAGCACGGATGAATGGCATACATTTAGTCTAGCATCCAAGACCCTTTGGTGATTTCACATCACAGCCTCGCACCCCGAACAGGGAGCCAAAAGCAACAATTAGATATCGCCTTGATCACTGTGTTGTTCATGTTTATTGAGTTTAGGAGTCAGCTGTAGGTCAAAATCAATCCAACATGGTGGGATCCGATGGGAAGAGGTGAGGATTTATTGAATCAGGGTTGAAAAGAGCTCAGTACTAACCCGATCTGACCACCTCTAAAGTGAAATGGAGGTTTACGGTGGACTAACTGTAAATGTKGATTTTGCTCTGGGGATTTGTAAYTGTSGCATGGAGTCAATGGAGATGCAACAACATGGAAGAACTAAGAGGTGTCCGAAGAATATGCTAGCCACCCTGCTAAAGCAGCACCAATTGGCCCAGTGATCTGATAAATTACAAGTTGAGAGGCTAACAATGCTTTCACCGAATCAGTTTATTCGCTTGCTGATTAATTTGGTTACAGAAGTTGAATCAYTTAGCTATTTGTAACATTTAGCTACTACTGTAGCTAGCTTACTAGCTACTAGCTAGCTAACTGAAATCATACATTTGAATTGTTAATTAATCTGGGTAATATTCACATTACACACTATGTATTGTGTTTCTACGGACTAAGACAAAAGAAACACACACAAAAAARAAGAAAGACAGAGTATCGTCAACCCCTCTTATTTTCTCAGGGATGGTATTTGGCACTACATCTTCCTTGAATGAAAGATGGAGTGACTTCGTTCTGTCTCTGAACTGCAGCCAGAGTACCTCCTCTCTCCTCCTATCTTCTCCTCTAGTCTACAAGCACCCTGTGAAGTTCATTAGAGGAGCCCATAGGGGGTGTCCTGCTTTGGGACGGCCTATAACTCTCTCGTCCTGTGAACCCTGCAGTGGTTCCAAACTACATTGCTCCTCACCGRACCGCAGCTGGAACCAATTAACACAACTGGTAGGATTCAGTTGGAGGGCTCAACACRAAGAAGGCTCATATTTAGCCATCCCCACAGGATGAGGCCAAGCTCTTACCTYACAGGCTCTCTGATAAGATATATTGGGTATATACCGTACGTTCACAGACAATGACCTGATGTAAKTCGTGCATTTAGTTATGCACTGTGTTAAAGGGGATGCTTGGCTGACGTGGAGAAAGATGGCAATAGCGGAGTCGGGGATCTCGATGAAAATGGGGCGCACATTCCTCCTCCGTGTCACCCCAGCGTGCAATGATATATCTCCACCGTGGAAAAGCCTCTCATCCAGCCACGCGTTCCCGGTTCTGCACTCCCTTCCGCAAAGCGGAGTTTCACTCACAACATGATTAATTAGCTAAAGTGGGGCAGACATCAGTCTTCCCACAATTCCCTGTGCGCACGGTGGGACTGGGTGAGGGGGGAGGAGCGTCAGGGTGGGTGCGAGGATGCTTGTGAGGAAGCCAGGCACGACTAGAGTCTCCCTCACTATTGGAGGGGTACCACTGCATTGCATGATGACATCCCTGCACAACACGTCACAGTCATCAGAGGAAACACCTATCTGTGCCATTAGATTACTGTAATTAGACTGCAACCCCCATCTGAATCAACCTCCTCAGTCTGTTTGTTTCCCAACCTATCTCTGAGCCCTCACCATCCTGCCTGTATTGATGGCGCTTACAGAGGCTTTACTTGGCAACATTTCTCATGTTAGCGCAAGAAAACAAACCGAAACTCACAACACACGAGTGTGATTGAGACTCAAGGTTTCAAAGGCTATATTGCTAGCCTGCATTCAGATACGATGCCTCATGGGAAAGACGTGATATCAAGCGATCAAACAGGACATGGATGTCTAGGTCTGGTCAACCATCTCTATCCTCTCTGGCTTTTTCTAAAAGAAATAAGGTAACACAGCAAAAATAACCCCAGCTTACTTTTTAGGGATCCTTAGAGGATGCTACTATTTTCACCTGTACTTTTGTCCATAGATAAGATCTGGTCCATTCGTGCCTGTCGGGGCTAGATTGGGACAGCCTGCTTGAGGGATGGGAGGTAGGGGGATAGGGGAATGGGGAATCAGGGGTGGGTGTCCAGAGTTTATCCCTCACTCTTATCAGGACAGCGTCTGCTGTCAGGGCAGAGGAACAGCCTTCCTGGTGCCATGCTAATGACAGTCCTCCACCCCCTCTGCCACAAGGTCAGGTTCCCCCTGCTTCATCATCCTCCAGCAGATCAGGACAGCTTACAGTCAGTGCCTCCTAGACATGACAGGAGTCTGGATCGGTATCTGTTGTGGTAGCTAAAGGTGTCCTCAGTTTAAATGGTCTGCTTTGGATCCTGGATCCAAATACCGTAGGTGGCAATTATCAATGGAAAGAAGTCTCTCTTTTGTTAACTGTTTAATTACACAGGAGACTATACTCAAGCCCTATCTAGTAGTTGTTGCTTGTAATTGGCTGCAATTAAAGAAAGGTTTTCTGCTATTAGGCCTAACAGCAGTGGTGCTGTTTCCTGGTCCAGTGCAGGTGGTGGCGGCTGCTTGTGAAGGCGGTGTGTGTCATGAGTCAGTGACGGGGGAGATAGTGTAGACGATACAGATGCTATCTGCGTGCTTGACTGCTTTTTGCTGCTTTCTATGGGGTCCCATTATCTCCTGGGGCAACAGAGGCGACATGGATGTGACATGTTGGTAATCAGGGTATAAGTGATATGGATTCTAACATGTATTTTTAAATGTAATTATAGGGAAATATGCAATCGGAAACATTGACAAAATACAGGCATAAAGCAAAGATCAAGTGGAGAGGAAGAAAMATAGAGGCGACGTCATATCAGCCGATTTCAACTACGTGAACATGAACCTTGTAGTCAAGACCTCCAGGGAACATTACTTCACACAACTAGGAACAYTCTTGGGCAATTTTCAGGGTCACTTCCAAAAAAGTGAGTGTTTGTGCAACATGAGTGGTTTTAGCTTACTCTTGCCAAACTGTGCTGCTGTTGTGATATGTTAGATGCACTTTGGCTGCCACACCTGGCAAGGYTCTTTTGGAGAAAACCCGTGGACATGCCAGGAAGTATGGAAATATGGAGAGGACTTTCCTTGGTTTCCTACCAGTTTCTCACCAGATACCAACAAACTCAGGATAATATGTCTTCCCTGGCATGACTCTATGGAGATCACAGACATCAAAGCACCATGGGTATCCGCCTCGTATTTCCTATGCAAACAAATATGGGTCAACGTTATAGCCTTCATACACACTCGGTCAGACCCCCATAGTGAGATCTCTGTATGAACAGACGGTGCCTTTTCTCGTCTGTGGCCAGCTAGCTAATGTTATTACAATCCTTGAGGTGAGGGAATACTTATACGTCTCGGTATACAGTAGGTGGGGTTACTCAGTCAAAGCTTGGATTCCTGGAACCAGAAGTTGAAAAGGATGGCAGCAAAAAAAGGTTGGATATTCGAAACACTCCTCGATATGGCCATGAAAGAGATTTGTCATAATTMAATTTCAAAAAGCTTATGGTGAACAAGTCGTTTATTATGATATTTGATGCGGATGGAGGTCTGGTGTGGCAGAGCAATTGGGTTGACAATTTTAGCTTGTATTTAGTCATCCCAGGCACGGATGGAATGTTTCTTTTTCTTAGCCTTGTTTTAGTTAAGGATATTTTTATGGACTAATCGAAGTAGTACTTTTAACCCGACAATAGAAGGAGTAGACCGAAAGTACCTGTATGTCAAGCGCTAGTATGGGCAGGGAAACAGTTKTTCTGCCTTTGTTCAAGAACGTCCATTTTCCTCTGTGAGTTTTAAACAGCTAGGATAAGTCATGTTGACCCACACGTTTCCCTCTTTTTTAACAACAAAGCAGAGGACGCTATTGCAATTTTACCACAAGCCTTGTCTTTCTGCTGTCTCTCAAGTGCGTGGAGCACTAGAGAGTTAATGGTGACATCTGTTAGACCTTATAAACTTCATGGATGGCCAAAAATAAAGTTATTGAGCTGGGCCCCCTGTGTTAAAGGGAATCAGCTGGCAGACAAATGTGAGATTCCTTCTCTATTAGGCTCGTTGGGAAATCCACTTGCTGGTGAAGATAGTTCAGGAACCAATTGCTCTCTATCTCTTTGAATTCAAAAGCATCTAGGTTTTTGACTTAATGGCAGATGCAACACTATGCACATACAGTACCATATCACAACCCCCATCTCAGCTCTCAATCTCCCTCTTAGGAATGTACCCTTTTCAAATCTGTTCATCTTTATCTCTCCCACGATGGGTTGATGCATACCCGCCCTTCAGAAAGCCAAGAGAAATCCCTCTAGTCCCGCATTACAGTGACTTGCCACGTTTGCAGAAATCTGAATTATAAATAAAATGTAATGATGCTATTATCTTCCTCTTACTTTTCGTGAGCAGTTTCTCCTCACCTTTCTATTTGAATAATGAATTATAATCACAGGGGCTCTCCAGGCCCCTGTTCTGGAAAAGTAAAAAGGCTATTATCCAGTTGTCAGCTCCCAGGAGCCGTGGGGGAGATGGAGCGATGATGCTGAAAGCACACTAGTACACGTAGCACACACACACACACGTACACACACACACAGCGTACACACACAACACCACACACACACACACGTACACACACACACACACACACACGTACACACACACACACACACACACACACACACACACACACACACACGCGCACGCACACCACACACAACACACACACACCAACACACACACACACACAACACACAACACACACACACACACACACACAACACACACACACACACACACACACACACACACACACACACACACACATGCTCTATAGCTCTGTCTGCAGCAATTTCAGGCTCAGCAGAAACAGAAAATTACCAGGCAATTCAAGACCGTAAGTCAGCACGGGCATGTAACGACACCAATTTCTATCCGCAATATAACTAATATTGTTTTATTATTACGGTACATGATTGTGTCCTGGGTGGTGATAGTGTCCGTAGTTRTACAATACTATCCTTAAAACAGCTTATTCAAACCAACGTCTGAGCTTGTGTGTGTTTGTGTGCATTCGTGAGAAAGATACTAGATCCCTGATTTAAAGTCAGGTATGTTACGGTTTACACATTTGGATCTGCGATTTCGTGCTATCTGAGACTGGATTTCACTCTTGCGTTGTAAGACGTTGCTAAATAGGTAATGGCCGTAAAAACGTCAGGTCAAAGGTTTGGGTTTCAGTGTAAAGTGAATGTAATAATTTAGGAATGCGCTGGCTGGATGACTGAGTGAGTTCTCCATGAAGTCTATTTTCAGGGCAGACAGACACTGCAGACAGATATCTAATCTGTCTGGATTTACATTTACAGGCTGCTTGGCGTCTGATGTCAGGATGCAGGCCTAAACGTCGGCCTCCGTTGAGTGTGTTCACTCATGTCTAGAACATTATTATCCTCTYTTGGGAATGTAATAGAGAGAGGGCCTTGGCAARGGGCTAACACGCCACACTGCACAAAGACATGGCTTCGAAATCAACTGGACCCATTTTGATTGACAGATATTTACTATATGTATCATTTATGGGTGAATTTTGGATCAAAATGTCAATATTGTGAGGATTTATCTATTTCGTTTTAATATCAAAGAAAAGGTGAATATCTCTACGGGAACATATTTCTCTGCATAAAATATGGTTTGATAAAGTCTGATACAGTCTGATACAGTTTCATACAGTTGTATACAGTTTGATACAGTTGTATACAGTTGTATACAGTTTTATACAGTTTTTTACAGTTTTAGACAGCGCTTGAATCACAGTGTCAGATAATCTGGTTTGTGTCAACACTAGAGGTGATATTGGGCCCATACTAGGACACAGACTATAGGGGCCATCTTGTTTATTATGCATTGTTATCTCCCTTGATAAACTGGACCGGCTCCCTTCCTCTGAGCACAACAAAGCATCTTTGCAATTCAATTTATCACAGAGCGCAGAATATCAAGCAGCAAAGAACATCATGCCCAACTGACCTCTTTCCCCTTTATTTCTCACCTATTTAGGCAGCCATTGAACGGTAATTTCTCAACAGCACCCCAGTGACTGTCATTACAAAGCCTGGGCCAGCCAGCCATAATTACTCCATGCAAATGCCATATCCCCTATTTATGTGGGAGA
>NC_036852.1:4263285-4271601 GCF_002910315.2 Salvelinus sp. IW2-2015
ATCCCCGTGACATAGGTTATGTTTGCCAGCTGGTGGGAACAGGTGTACCAGTGAGTTTGCCATCAAATGGCAACGTGCACTTGGCTGCCAACCAAAGTGCTCGATTGGAAAAGCTGTTCTCATGGATCCCCGTGACATAGGTTATGTTTGCCAGCTGGTGGGAACAGGTGTACCAGTGAGTTTGCCATCAAATGGCAACGTGCACTTGGCTGCCAACCAAAGTGCTCGATTGGAAAAGCTGTTCTCATGGTGCCTGGTGCTCCTCCAGTCSTTCAATGTGATTGGCTGCTGACACAGTGAGCAGGTTCAGGGGATATGTGCTGGTGTCATCCGCTACAGTGCCTCTTCCTTGCTCTCCCAAGTGGCCCTTTGTCTGGGGCTGGTTCTGCTGCCATGCATGGCCAAGCAAACATGCTGCTGTAGAGAGAACCCTGATGGTGAGATGGAGGAGGTAAAAACGCATGAACAAAACYGCAGAGGAAGACGGAGACAGAAAAGCCAGTTTGGGTTGTTTGATGTTTTCATCAAAGAACTACATTTTGATCCAACTGACCAATAGTATTCTACTTTTTACTCCTATGCATGTCCCCCCACGTAGACTACTGAGGGAGCTGTTYTTCATCTCATCTTTCACAAAMAAGCAACTTAGGCATACTAGAAACTAGGTATATTATTCCATAAGAAGACAMCAACAAAAAAAACGATCTATGGTCTGAGCTACCTGGCTGCGAAGCTTCCTGCAAAGTGTCCCCGAGAGCTAGATAATTGTACACMACCTTCCGGTTATTATGCCAACAAGCCGTCACAAACAGTAGTAGTTGCGGATGATGAATGGCAAATGTTAGCGTGAGGGAAATTACTTTTTTTAGGGGGGCGGTTCACTTGTTGTCTGGCACAGGTTCCAGCGCCAAAGCTATCTATTTAGAATTGGTTTAGGAATTGATTGATTTCACTGGAGAGCGCTGTGGTGCGCTGTGGCTAAGGAGAGGGCCTAGCCAGTGAGAGAATCAATTAATCAGAATGAGAGAGCCATTGATGAGCTGACTGGCAGGTCCTAGTGTTTCCCTGTGMATGAGGGATGAGGGCTATTATGGGGACATCTCAGCTGTGTTATTCCTCCAGTCAGAGGAGCTTCCTTCTCTCACATTAATGGGGATGTTCAGCCTTCCTCTGTATTGTCTGCTCAGAGAGGGCTATTTAGGTAGGAGGATACATGGACATTAAATGTAGCCACTTGAGCACGTAAGTCCCTTTAATCAAAATGTTTATTTAGTAACYCAAGTGCTTTAGAATCATTACAGCATTGTATCATTTGAAGTGTAGCAGAACACGGGACATTACAACACTTTTACGTCATTTAGCAGACACTCTTATCCAGAGCGACTTATAGGAGCAATTAGGGTTAAGTGCCTTGCTCAATGGCACATCGGCAAATTTTGCACCTAGTCGGCTCAGGGATTCAAACCAGCGACCTTTCGGMTATTGACCCAACACTCTTAACCGCTAGGCTACCTGCCGCCCCAAATTCTATAATGTAACACTTTAGCAAGAGAACTATCAATTCGCCTTTTTAGGTTTAAATATATGGCTTAGTATCATATTTGACTTGATTGTATCAAAATCTAAATGTACTTTTGCATATGGCAATTTAAACCGGTCTGGTTCAGGGGCCCGCTGGACTCATCAGTCCCATGAGAAATGGTCAACAACACGAACAAGGATTCCACATAATTCTGGGATCATGAGAAACTAGTCTTTCTTCATTCATGTCACATCTGTAGTGTCCAAACCCGCTTCTAACCTCTCCCCCAGGTCTGATCAGAGAGGGCAGGAAATGACCTCCTTCCTGACCCCAGGAAGAGCTTGAAAGAGAAAATGAGAGTTCACTGAGACAAGACTGCACGCATGGGTGTGTTTGGATTGGCCTCTTTTAGAATCAGTAGTCTGGTCAACTTAAAGCTGATGACACCTACTGCACTAAATACTTTCACTTTCACAATCTTTCACTTTTGATCTAAACTAATCTGAATAATACAAACCTGACTTCTGTGATGATATTTTTTCTTTGTTTGCTGATCCCAAAAATCCCATGTCTGTTTCCTGCCATCCGATTGGCCAGACCGATTATATGACAGCTCCAGACCGGGCGTGTCTCCTCTGTCCAATGGCCATCTCCGCTCATTCATTTGTCGATAATGATTTTGGAACACGGCGGCTAATAGGGAATTATGGGACATTATGGGAGAGCGCAGGCGTCTCCTGACACCTGATTTATGTCATGCACGATGACATCAGCGAGATCATCGCCAGCGAGAGGGGCACTGATAAAAGAACACTTAGATTGGAGCGAGCAGGATGATGAACGAGCCACAATTCTTACCTACGCCGAGGCTCCAGCTCCGGCCATTTAGCTAATGTAGCGAGTCATTGTGTGCCCAGGGACTATGTGTGCAAGCAGGTTGGACTTTCCAATGAAAATGACGAAACAGCTGCTATATGGCTGGAGGTTAGCTAATACAAGCATAAGGAATTAACTTGCGTGTCAGAGGGGACTATTGTTTTAGGTGATGCTGTGGGGACGTTGAGTAGGCATGGCTGAAAAGAGATATTTCTAGATCATATAGCCGTGTATTCGTGAATTATATTTTAAACATGGGTCGGGGATAAGATTGTATTAGGATTAAGATTCCCAAATGGTGAGATTTATAAATCGTATTAAAGATGGATAGGGAGAGTCGTGGGGAAGAAAAGCAGGATGAATTAAAAGGATGAATATAAAAAAAAGTGAATTTGATGGGAGAATGCTGTGATGGCATGAAGAGAGAGGTGAAAAGGTGGAGTGTTGAGTAGACAGTCTGTAAAGGACGATGGTCTTTTAACAGTCTAAAGTGGCTTTCCTCTCTTGTTCGTTCGCTGTTCTGCTCAATGGGATGCTGTGGAGAGAAGGGAATTAGGATGGGTGTTTGGTGGAGTGGTCTCTATAAAGAAATTGCTGGATTAACGATTGTCACGTATGAAAGACGGAGAACAATTAAACATTGAGGAAACCCATTCTAGAAAAAACTTCAGAGGAGCCGGTCGAAGATTAAACCAATGAAAACAATAGTAGAAACACGGAAATCATTGATATTGCCAATTAAGAGAGAATACCTGGGGCATTTTTTTTTCCATTGTGATAACATTAATATACATGCAAAGTCGTAACATAATTGATCAGCAGTATCCTCATAACTTAGGAAGCAGCACTCAAACTGCTATAGCAGGGGATCTTTTTTTCAGGCAGGGACGATTTTGGTCCTTGAGCGGATGTCAGGGGGTCGGAAGATTTAATTACGAATATTTGTAGACTGCAGATTGACACAGAAGAAGCATAAACAGATAATACATTTTGACTAAACATTAATTTCAAACCTTGCTTCCATTTGTATACAACAGTTCTCTCTATTATGCCGTGGGAATACTTGCGACAGATTTTCGAATTGATATCATATGGAGCTAATTTCTGGTGTTTTTAAGTTTTTTTCCAACAATACATTTTTTACTATTTATTTATTATGCTCAGAAAACTTTGGGTTGCCAAATAAAACCAGGCAATTCGGCCCGCGGGCGCCAGTTGAGGAAACCCTCCCTTTATACCCTTCCATGAATTCCCCATTTGGGTGACCACTATATTATGAAGGGGTTTCAGCACATACAGGAGGAAGAAGAGCCCTTGGAGGACTGTGTTGCTTCTTCGGGCCCCGCACTATTATTCTGTTCGCCTGTTAGGCCGAGAGGGGGAGGGAAGGGGAGGCGAACCCCAGGTTTATAGGACACAGCTGCACTTCTCTTTTCTCGTGTTAAAAGGTAATTACAGCCAGTGGTAACAAGCTATTGATTGCAATACTGAGTAATAAGCCCCTCTAAGTGCTGGTACGATGTGACGGTAGTGACAAGGAGTCTAGTGGACCATTTAAACAGGAGGTGAGGGCTTTAGAGCGAGGGTGTGTGGGGGGGGGGGTTAGGTGTGTGTTTGTGTCTTCCAGGGCTGTGCTGAGGTGAACTCGCAGGTGAGAGGTCAAGGGGGCGACTGCCGCGTTCCCTGAGTGACAATGTACGTCAATTGCAATTGGGGGTGGCTGCGGCAAAAGGGCCGAGCAAACATGATTGATTCAATGACGATTGTCAGAGAAGGAAATGAGAATTGAATGGAGAGCTCCCCAGCCTGCTGTTGACTCCCTGAGCGCGCAGCTCACCCCCGACTTTCACATGCAAATGAGGCCCAGACTGTGCCTCTCGCCTGCCTCCGCTTCAGACCTAAAAGAGAGCAGCCCACAGCAGAAGGCTGGAGGGAAGTAGGGAGGGGAGGAAGAGAGGGGGGGAGGGGAGGAGGGTTTGGGAGGTGATGAATAGACGCTTGATCCGTGACAAGGGAAACTACATACAAATCTACATTTATTTTCTAAAAGATTGTCCCTGAATATAAGGACTCTGAGATTTCCACCTACATCTGAGAGGAAGAATATCCTGTCTGTATAACTACCATTGGTTGAAAAATGTCACGTTGGAAATGTCACACATACTATAGGTCTGCTGAGTCATTGACCCTTCAACCCTGACACACCCCAAAATGTGTCCTTAATGTGTCCAGTTCAAAGCACTCAATTACATTTCTATAGCGTTTTAATTTATAGCGTACCATCATGTATAGATAAACCCGCAAAATATCTGTCTGTAGATTAATAACAGTAAGTCACACTGGATAAGACTGTCTGCTAAATGCCAAAAATTGAATTTGCATTAATCATAATATGTTCATTTTGTGACTATGCAGTAATGAATGTGACAGTAGGATAGGATATCACATCTCCTAGGAACATGCAAGTGGAAAATCCATCTGACAATGTATTCTACCACTGACTGTTGGATGTATTGGACTCTTCGTTTGGAGATTCATTGGCTAAAGAGATCCAAGCCACCATGCTGCCAGTATTTAATCCTACTCATTATGCYGAGATGTTTGAGCCGTTGCTATAGCAACAGAGGGTATTGTTTGAAAGTAGGCCTGGTTCCCTGTATCCCTACCCAAAAACAACCAATGAAACGAAGAGCAAAGAAAACCGATCACCTCTATATCATCAGCAAACTTTAGCAATATATTCAGTGAAATGGAAATACGGCTATGATATTTTATAGCATTGACCATTTCTCCAAACAAATAATAGATGACAGACTTCCTATGCTCTCTTTGTGGCCAATGCAATGCTTTTTGAACCAGTTACCGTCACTAATTGGGGGTGTCACTTAACCCTGTTCGGGTCCCTCTCCACGCTTGGCTTCCATCCAAAAAACGTCCCTGTGCACAAGAGGTCCCGTTTATAGGGATCTAATTGCATGTCAAAGAGGAGGAAAAATTACTTTAAAAATACAGCTAATGTCATAAAATTATTTCTGTGTATCACAAATATCAAATTGAATGTAATGTGCCAACTGCACAGAGAGAGACCGACACAGACAGACAGATGAACAGAGTGGAAAAGTGAGCGAGCGATTGAGAGGAAGAGTGAGGGAGAGAGAAAGAGAGACAGGGACAGAGGCAGAGACAGCGAAAGAGAAAGAGAGAGAGTGAGAGAGAGAGAGAGAGAGAGAGAGAGAGAGGGAGAGAGAGAGATAGAGATAGAGATTCTGCAGGGTGGGTTGAAGTGCTGAGTGCTGGGAGCCTACATTAGCATTAGCATTAGCATTAGCTCTGATTAGCGTGTCGTGACATAGCCCATGCAAAATCCAAAGCCCTGGTAAAGATATGTCCCTATCTACTACTGCTACTGGTGCGACGCTCAACCTTACGATACCCAGGGGCCCCATGCCTTTAGCTGTGGAGCATTCACGTGGCCACTGCACCTCTCCCTCTAGCCCTCTAGCTCATCCATGGGAAATGCAGGAGCTAGAGAGGCTATTGAGTTACATCCCTGCTGGCATGCGACATGCCCATTCTACACATGCTGCCGGCGGCGCAGTGGGTGGCACGGACCAGGCCAGGCTGTGCAGTTGTTTGGCGATTTACGACACGCGGGTCAAAGGTTTGTTGGAATGAACTAGTTAGTGCACGTCTAAAATAGGGGCCTGAACCCCTCCCCTCCCACCTGCCTGAGAGCTGAAGATAGGATAGGACAGCGGGGGCTGGCGGGCGGTACTCACATACTCTCTGAGGAAGGCTTGTTGTTCGGTGTAAATCCCTGCCCATTTATGCCTGGCCTCATGTTTGTGTTTGTTTCACCCTATGTGGAAAGCAGATATCCTGTTACTCCAGGGGGAAGGTGGCCTATAGGTTTAAATCCACAAGGCACCTGTCAATTTCAATTTACAGGTACTGATATGGCAGCTCGTTGCAATTTTCAAGAGGTTATAACCGGAGTGATAATATCATGTTTTATTATCACCAGTAGGCCGGTCTGTCAGTCCTGCCGAGTAAGAGTAGACATGATCTTTTATGTGTTGTCCACAGTCTCTTAGAGCTTGCCTTGGCCTACGAGCGTCAAAGCTCAAAGACCACAGACATGGCTGTAGCTCACTAAACACCACAGACATGGCGGTAGCTCACTAAAGACCACAGACATGGCTGTAGCTCTCTAAAGACCACAGACATGGCTGTAGCTCACTAAAGACCACAGACATGGCTGTAGCTCACTTAAAGACCACAGGCATGGCTGTAGCTCACTAAAGACCAAAGAAATGGCTGTAGCTCACTAAAGACACAGGACAATGGTGTGCTCACTAAACACCACAGACATGGCTGTAGCTCACTAAAGACCACAGACATGACTGTAGCTCACTAAACACCACAGACATGGCGGTAGCTCACTAAAGACCAAAGAAATGGCTGTAGCTCACTAAAGACCACAGACATGGCTGTAGCTCACTAAAGACCACAGACATGACTGTAGCTCACTAAACACCACAGACATGGCTGTAGCACACTAAAGACCACAGACATGGCTGTAGCTCACTAAAGACCACAGACATGGCGGTAGCTCACTAAAGCCATGATCCTTCTTTTTCCCCTTTTCTTCTCTTTTTTGGAGAAGTGACACTGTGTGGGACATCGCTGTCTAGACACCTCGCATGAAAGGAGAGGAGCCCGAAACTTCCGAGGCTTCCTCCCCATCATTGTTTGATATCCCTCAACCTTTCTTTCCCTCTGTCTGGCCTCTTTTGTGGGGAAACAATACGCTGCCACTGTCGCTTCCTAAACATGTAGGGGTGTTACAATTTCCTGCAATCGCCACCGACAGGGGGGCCACCCCAAAACCGGTCATGCCAATCAGGGAAGAGTTCAAACGCCAGGGAATACCCCCACCACRACRACCCGGGAACYCCGGGAASGCTTCACRCCAGTGAGCACGGAAACATCCRGAGAAGTGTCAGTCAAAACACAAGGCAACCAGGGTCAAGTTTCTGGGAWAACAGCCGTTCCACGCAGGGAGCCGCGCTATGGGCCAAGACCGATCTATACACATAGACATARTTCAGCTATASTGTTTTCATTCATGATTTTGTTTAGGAGCCAAAKGTCCAAAKATGTCTCAACAATGACAATCCCTAACCCTCATTTTGGGGMTTAATTGTCACATTGATGATGGTGAGACMYAACTTTTCATATAAACGTTGCTAGCTACTTTTGGGAGGTTTTCGGAGAACATCGGTCTGAAACCTTCAGAGGCCGTCCCATAGCAGAGTGTGTGTGTTTAGGTTTGGACAGGGTGTCACGTCTGCACATTTAGCGGTTCCATTGATGACGGCGTCTCTGCCTCACACCCCCGTCACACACACACACACACACACACACACACACACACACACACACACACACACACACACACACACACACACATACTAAGTATTTCGGCTATTACCCATGTAATGGTACAGTGAGGAGATGGTGGCTGGATTTATGGCCTTGGCCCTGGGTTGAGCCGCTCTACGGTTTGGTGAGGCTTCTTCAGTCTCATTAATTGAGCAGTAGGGCTGTACGATTTTACATGGCTGAGAGTGTGCCACAAACACACATGCTGGCGTGCTTTTTTGGAGAAGTAAGCAAACATAAATAAATAAAGAATTCAGAAGGTTTTGTTTTGCCTGTCCAATTCCTAAGAGATATGCTTGTGGATAACTTTTCAGCTTTATCAAATTGTTTTGACTCGCAATGTGTTAGTTGTGCAGCTATTGCACCGATAATGACCAGGGTCCACGGAGAAGTGTTTATACTGTCTTGTGATTGTTATATTTCCAATTGCTATTAACAGAAAGGACTGCTCACTGATTTGCTAAACTAGTCTA
>NC_036852.1:4277625-4285100 GCF_002910315.2 Salvelinus sp. IW2-2015
TACCATTTAAAAATAATGCATTGATGTCAACTCTAATATACATATGAATAACACAAACACATTTCTCAAACATAATCTCAATAACATAACATGTGGGAATTAGGATTTGTACTCTTCCTTTCAAATGGATTGAGACATGAGGCACAGTTTGTAATGACTTGAATAAAATGAAAATGTGTTGTCTTGCAGTCTAATGCAAATTGTCTAAAATTGACACTTTTGGGGGGCCTCTGTGATGTAAACGAGCTGATATGTTGCACGGCACAAAAGCCTTCACCGTGCTGACTGAAGAGGAGCTTATGTTTCATTAGCATAAAAATGAGTGAATATTGAGAGAGAGAGAGAGAGAGAGAGAGGAAGGCCAAGTGTCAACAAACGAGCGAGTGAAACACATGGGAGGAAACCTGAGTAGCTCACCAGTCAAAACATCCATTTCACATCTATCTATCATATGGCTGAGAGCCTTCAGTCCCAGATAACACACAACTACCTCTGCGTATGGTGATTAAGCTGCTGTAGGGGCTTCATTTCTTTGTTTGTTAAATGTTTGTTCTGTTTCAGGAGTTTACAGATATTACTGCTATTGAAGTTGTACATACTGTTTAAACTATATGTRAATCTGGATAAGAAGATGTTTGCTGGGACAGGACAACTATCTTCAAACAGGTCATGTGACATACATTTCTCACTGTTGCATCCGTGGGCACTTCAGACGTGTKGATATCTCATCTCCTATCTCAAGGGCCATAAGTCAGTGGTGACGAGACATGTACAGGGCCCCAGCAGAGACTAACGGCTAAATGTAATGGCAAAACCCCGCTATCGCAAATAGCCTATGCAGTACGTGTCTGTGCATGTCTGTGCACGTGTTAGCATGAATGAGAGTGTGTATACATGCATGAGTGAGTAGTTAGATAATTTTTTTTGTTTGTCATTTAGCAAATGCTCTTATCCAGAGCGACTTACAGTAGTGACTGCATACATTGGCCATCATACAGTACACGTGTGTGTGTGTGTGTGTGTGTGTGTGTGTGTGTGTGTGTGTGTGTGTGTGTGTGTGTGTGTGTGTGTGTGTGTGTGTGTGTGTGTGTGTGTGTGTGTGTGTGTGTGTGTGTGTGTGTGTGTGTGTGTGTGTGTGTGTGTGTGTGTGTGTGTGTGTGTGTGTGTGTGTGTTTGAGTGTATATTTGTGTCTGCCCAACCCATGTGTAAGTACAGTTGAAGGATATTCATTTGATCACCCTGTTGGAGGAAAACTTTCCTGAAAAGCAAGACATTTTGAACGTGTAGTGTACTTGAAGTTTGAAAAGGTTTCTGAAGTTTGTAACTTTCACTTCGAAATGTCAGACTTCATTTACCCTTATGAAAGTGTATCAACCCCTACAAAAATGTCCATGAATTTATAATCCACATAATAATTCACATTTCCTGTTACTGCAGGATTATTTTCCTGCTATAGCAAACTAGCTCAAATTCGGATCCTACATCTGTATGCAGTATGTATCTGTGTGTGTCTGTGCAAGTGTTAAGTTGTGCGCATGCCTCCCATCCGAAACAGTGTGGAACAGTTAGTGCATATATTATGACACCATTTTGTGACGTTTTGGTTCGTTTTGGTCTTCGGCAAAGGTTTTTTCCAAGCCGAAGTCTATGACCATGATTGGTCAACAGTCGGGATTCTTCAATAAAGTTTTTGTTGTCATTCAACGAGAGAAGAATTGTGTTCATGCAAAACGTCAAAATGAATTACAAGTATCTTGAGCTATTTCAGATTAAATCTGAATATTTGGAGGAAGTGCATACTGGCTACGGCGTATCAAAATGGACAAACAGTACTATTGCTGATTTTTTTCTCGTATTTCAAGAGGTCTTTTAAAGGAGTATGCGAGCACACCCGTTCGGTTCGCCTATGCACCAGCCGAACCGAAGCCTGCTGACGCCTTTAGCATGAATGAGTGTGTGTACGTGTGTGTGCATGCGTGAGTACTTACATACGTATGCGCATGTGTGTGTTTGAGTGTATTTGTTTGTCTGCCCAACCCACGTGTAAGTTAAGGGCCAAACTTCAGCTGCGCTCCCTCTTCTCCCCTCTGCCCAGCTGGTGTGTCTTCTGGTATGATATGTGGCCCACCACGGTCTGAGACTAAACACACATTCTGACCTCCAGCCCTGTAATCCACCACGGGGTCATTTAAACTGGCTCTTACAGGTGCAGCATGCAAGGTGTCCTTCTCCCTCTACCCTCTCTTCTCCTCTCCGTCCATACATCAACCCATGTCAAGGTGCTAAGCGACATCTCGCCCCCGCATTCCCTGCATTCCTCCTCCTCATCCCTTTTTCCACGGTACTGCTGCTGGTGTCCATCCATCCACCAGCCAGGCAAAGGCCTGCAGTTGCCAAGCCCTCCAACTCTCCAACCCACAGCCTTTCAAGCTTTCCAGCCCCCCAGCCCTCTGCCCCGCCCCCCAGCCCTTCCACCCCCCCAGCTTTCCCTACCTCCCACAGACATGACAGGTGGCAGGACCAATGGGGACCATTTAAACCTCGGTGTGTGATCCCACTGCACTCCCCTGACCTCTGCCCCCTGACCTCCGAGGCACCTGCACTGGCTGACTGCACTTGGAACAAGGTGGAGTAACCATGCCCCTGTCTGTTGTCAGTGTGTGAGTTCAACATACAGCTCTACTAAGTATTTCGGCTATTACCCATGTAATGGTACAGTAGGAATGGTGGCTGGATTTATGGCGCCTTGTGGCCCTGGGTTGAGCCGCCTCTACGGGTTTGGGATGACGGCTTCTTCATCCTCCCATTATACGTGTGAAGCAGCTAGGGCTGTACGATACGTTTTACATGGCTGAGAGTGGCTGCCACAAACACACATCGCCTGGCTGCTTTTTTGGAGAAGTAGCAAAACAAAATCAATAAAGAAGTTCAGAAGGTTTTGTTTTGCCTGTCCATATTCCTAAGAGAATTAGCTTGTGGATAACTATTTCCGCTTATCAAATTCTAGAGTCGTTTTGAACTCCTAATGTGTTAGTTGTTGGCAGCTAATTGCACCGAATAATGAAGGGTCCACGGAGAAGTGTTTATACTGTCTTGTGATTGGTCTATTTTCCACTTGGCTATTACAGAAAGGACTTGCATCACTGAGTTTGCTAAACTAGTCTAACCATTTAAAAATCAACGTCATTGATGTCAACTCTAATATAATATGGAATAACAAACACATTTCTCAAACCATTAATCTGCAATAAGCATAACATGTTGGGAATTAGATGTGTACTCTTCCTTTCAGATATGGACGTTGAGACATGAGGCACAGTTTCGTAGATGACTTGATAATAAGAAGGATGTTTGTCTTCCAGTCCTAGATGCAAATTGTCTAAATATGGACACTTTGGGGGCCTCTGTATGTAAAACGAGCTGACTATGTTCAACGGCACAAAAGCTTCACCGCGCATGACTGAAGAGGAGCTTCATGTTTCATTTAGCAGAAAAACTGAGTGTAATATTGAGGACGAGAGAGAGAGAGGAGAGAGAGGAAGGCCAAGTCGTCCAACAAACGAGCGGGGAGTGAAACATGGGAGGAACCTGGAGTTAGCTCACCAAGTGCAAAACCATCCATTTCACAATCTACTCTCTATCATATGGCTGCAGACCTTCAGTCCCAGAATAACACACAACTACTCTGGTATGGGGATTAAAGCTGCTGTAGGGGCTTCATTTCTTTGTTTGTTAAATGTTTGTTTCTGCTTCTCCAGGAGACTTATACAGATATACTTGCTATTTGAAGTTGTACAATAATGTTTTTAAACTATATGGTTAATCTGGATAAGAAGATGTTTGCGGGAGCCAGGACAGCTATCTTTCAACAGGTCATGTGCATACATTTCTCACTGTTGCTCCGTGGGCAACTTCAGACGTGTCGATATCTTCATCGTCCATCTAAGGGCCACTAAAGTCAGTGGTGACGAGACATGTTACAGGGCCCCAGCAAAGACTAACGGCTAAATGTAATGGCAAACCCCGCTATCGCAAATAGCCTATGCAGTACGTGTCTGTGCATGTCTGTGCACGTGTTAGCCATGAATGAGCAGTGTGTATACATGCATGAGTGAGTAGTTAGATAATTTTTTGTTTGTCATTTAGCAAATGCTCTTATCCAGAGCGAACTTACAGTAGTGACTGCATACATTGGCCATCATACAGTACACCCGTGTGTGTGTGTGTGTGATGTGTGTGTGTGTGTGTGTGTGTGTGTTGTGTGTTGTGTGTGTGTGTGTGGTGTGTGTGTGTGTGTGTGTGTGTGTGTGTGTGTTTGTTGTGTGTGTGTGTGTGGTGGTGTGTTGTGTGTGTGTTGTGTGTTGTGTGTGTGTGTGTGTGTGTGGTGTGTGTTTGAGTGTATATTTGTGTCGCCCCAACCCATGTGTAAGTACAGTTGAAGCATATTCATTTGATCACCCTGTTGGACGGAAAACTTTCCTGAAAAGCAGACCATTTTGAACGTGTAGTGTACTTGAGTTTGAAAAGGTTTCTGAAGTTGTAACTTTCACTTCGAAATGTCGAGACTTCATTTACCCTTATGAAAGTGTATCAACCCCTACAAATGTCCATGAATTTATAATCCACATATATATTCACATTCCCTGTTACTCGCAGGATTATTTTCCTGCTATAGCAAACTAGCTCAAATTCGGATCCTACATCTGTATGCAGTAAGTAATCTGTGTGTGTCTGTGCAAGTGTTAAGTTGCTGCGCATGCCTCCATCCGAAACAGTGTGGAACAGTTAGTGCATATATTATGACACCCCATTTTGTGACGTTTTGGTTCGTTTTGGTCTTCGGCAAAGGTTTTTTCAAGCCGAAGTCTATGACCATGATTGGTCAACAGTCGGGATTCTTCAATAAAGTTTTTGTTGTCATTCAACGAGAGAAGAATTGTGGTTCATGCAAAACGTCAAAATGAATTACAAGTATCTTGAGCTTTTCAGATTAAATCTGAATATTTGGAGGAAGGCATACTGGCTACGGCGTAATCAAAATGGACAAACAGTACTATTGCTGATTTTTTTTCTCGTATTTCAAGAGGTCTTTTAAAGGAGTATGCGAGCACCCCGTTCGGTTCGCCCTATGCACCACCCGAACCGAAGCCTGCTGACGCCGTTTAGCATGTAATTGAGTGTGTGTACGTGTTGTGCATGCGTGAGTACTTACATACGTATGCGCATGTGTGTGTTTGAGTGTATTTGTTTGTCTGCCCAACCCACGTGTAAGTTAAGGGCCAAACTTAGAGCTGCGCTCCCTCTTCTCCCCTCTGCCCAGCTGGTTGTCTTCTGGTATGATTATGATGGCCCACCACGGTCTGAGACTAAACACACTTCTGACCTCAGCCCTGTAATCACCACGGGGTCTGTTTAAACTGGCTCTTACAGGTGCAGCATGCAAGGTGTCCTTCTCCCTCTACCCCCCTCTCTCTCCTCTCCGTCCATGTACATCAACCCATGTCAAGGTGCTAAGCGACATCTCGCCCCCGCATTCCAGCATTCCTCCTCTCTCCCCTTTTCCACGGTACTTGCTTGCTGGTGTCCATCCATCCACCAGCCAGGCAAAGGCCTGCAGTTGCCAAGCCCTCCAACTCTCCAAACCCACAGCCCTTTCAAAGCTTTCAGCCCCCCAAGCCCTCTGCCCGCGCCCCCAGCCCTTCCACCCCCCCAGCTTTCCCTACCTCCACAGACATGCAGGTGGCAGGACCAATGGGACCTATTAAACCCTCGGTGTGTGATCCCACTGCACTCCCCTGACCTCTGCCCCCTGACCTCGGGGCACCTGCACTGGCTGACTGCACTGGAACAAGGTGGAGTAACATGCCCTGTCTGTTGTCAGTGTGTGAGTTCAACATACAGCTCAACCGATGATGATCTGTATTTGTTTTGGATGTCTTGTTGGAGATAAAGGGACCTATTCAATATTAATTACATGATCATTTTAAAGGCCAAATAATGATAACAATACCCAATTGTTTTTTTTAGCAATATAACTTAATGTGGTATAAGTGTGGTATTGTGGCTTTAAAGTACACATTTATAGGCAAATACTGATCTCATTAAAGACGTCTACATTAAACAGGCGTTCGCTGTATGCAACGTGGTTGCAATTGCTATAGATGTTTACATTTGATTGCCAAGCTTACCATCTCTATCTTACCTTAAGGAGAATCCACACTGATTAGGCCAACATATAACATACCACAACACACACACACACACAACACACACACACACACACACACACAACACACACACACACACACACACACACACACACACACACACACACACCACACACACACACACACACACACACAGCACACACAACACACACACACACACACACACACACACACACACACACGTGCATATGCACAAGCACACGCCTATCTTACACATGCCTTGTATGTGAAAGGGTATGAGAGAGAGAACTACACTGTGTTTACTGTGGCCAGTAAAATACAATAAATGTGGAAATACAAGGTTGCAGGCTAAGTCGTGATCATGGTCCACTCTAGTGGTGCTCTCAGAGTGGGATGGTGTTCTACAGGGACAGGCAGTTTGCCTCTATGTATATGCTCCTTACAGGTCTTCCGCTTCTCTGGGGTATGCTCTCTCCCTCTGTTTTACACAGTAGCGGTGCATGGGTAAATCACTGGGGAACCTATGTGTTGTGATAATTGCGCTGTTTGCTCTATAACATGTTAGTTCACATGCCTAGCTACCGTGATATATAGGCGTAAGGCAAGACAATAAGAAGACACAGTGGTAGAATAAATTCAACCACACCTTTGTTTCATTACAAAACCGGAGAGTAACCTCTGTCCGGGAAAGTCCACTAAGCATATTGCATGTAACAGACAGTTACATGACCTACAGCATGGTAAAGCAAGTTAATGAGCAAGTTAATGTTTCCAACATTTTCGGACCACTAAACAACTATTGATTTAGAACCACAGAGAGTTACCCGAAGTCTCAAAGAAAACAGGAGCTGCCTCCACTATTCCAGCCCATTCAACTTCAACATTTCAACATCATCAAATCACCTCTGCTTAGTCTAATACAGTGACAACTAAAAGATACCAAAAACTATTAGTCCAATCAACGTAAGCTAAATATGATGTGGCTGTCCATGGTTCTGATTTCTTGTGGTGTGTGTGGTGTGTGTGTGTGTGTGTGTGGTTGTGTGTGGTGTGTGTGTGTGTGTGTGTGTGTGTGTGTGTGTGTGTGTGTGTGTGTGTGTGTGTGTGTGTGTGTGGTGTGTGTGTGTGTGTGTGTGTGTGTGTGTGTGTGTGTGTGTGTGTGTGTGGTGTGTGTGTGTGTGTGTGTGTGTGCACGTTGGTGCAAGTAGAAAAACATGTTGACTCACCCTACTTGTAGAGAAACGTCAACGCTATCCTCCCTCGCTTTCATACAGTACACACTTTCA
>NC_036852.1:4285125-4297611 GCF_002910315.2 Salvelinus sp. IW2-2015
AACCGATGATGATCTGTATTTGTTTTGGATGTCTTGTTGAGATAAAGGGACCTATTCAATATTATTACATGATCATTTTAAAGGCCAAATAATGATGAACATACCCATTGTTTTTTTTTAGCAATATAACTTAATGTGGTATAAGTGTGGTATTGTGGCTTTAAAGTACACATTTATAGGCGAATACTGTCTCATTAAAGACGTCTACATTAAACAGGCGTTCGCTGTATGCAACGTGGTTGCAATTGCTATAGATGTTTACATTTGATTGCCAAGCTTACCATCTCTCATCTTACCTTAATGAGAATCCACACTGATTGGCCAACATATAACATATACACACACACCACACACACCACACACACACACACACACACACACACAACCACACACACACACACACACACACACCACACACACACACACACAACACAACACACACACACACACACACCACACACACACACACACACACACACCAACCACACACACCACACACACACACACACACACGTGCATATGCACAAGCACACGCTATCTTACACATGCCTTGTATGTGAAAGGGTATGAGAGAGAGAACTACACTGTGTTTACTGTGGCCAGTAAAATACAATAAATGTGGAAATACAAGGTTGCAGGCTATAGTCGTGATCATGGTCCACTCTAGTGGTGCTCTCAGAGTGGGATGGTGTTCTACAGGACAGGCAGGTTGCCTCTATGTATATGCTCCTTACAGGTCTTCCGCTTCTCTGGGTATGCTCTCTCCCTCTGTTTTAACCCTTGTATGCGGTATGCCCTCGGTATATGTGTCCGGCGTGAGTTAGCAATTCGGACGTGGGGTGTATAGAGCCACGTACTAGGTGCTTTCATTTTTTGTTGTCCTAGGCTACCTGGCTAAAATGCTTGCTCGGTAGCCTAACTTCCATTCATGGGCAACGTTAGCTAGTTAACATTAGCCTTCTACATCTAGCTACATATTGAACATCCATCCTTTTAGGCCAGGGGCAAAACAATGTATGAATGAATGGTTGGATCAGAATCACCTTTATAATCATTGGCCAGTACAGAGAATTAAGTAAAAACACAAGTCCCACTCCCCATCTCCATTTATGGCTAATTTAGGAAGGACAACAGCACAACGAGATGCAACAATTCAAGTTGTTTCTGTCAATGACGTATGCGCTCAATGTGATTTGATAGGAGTGATGCCAAAGTCCAAGCTGGCTTCCCTTGACACTCTTTTTTGGTTCTCCAGGACCATTCACAGTTGAGCTCACTCAGTTTAGCTCAACACTGATTGGCATTCTTTTTTTTAATCAAAGGTACATTTAGCCTCTTGCGAATTGATGGAAAATTATGAAACACAGAGAGACAAAAGATAAATCATTTTATATATTTTTTATTTTGTTCTTTGTAAATTTGTTGGGGAAGCCTGGCTTCCCTTAGCATCCATGAATACACGCCATTGGCATTGTGTTACGGCAGCTTCACTGAACAGAAATGGTTTGATAAATGGCGGCTAAGTGACATTCATCACCATCCCTCTGTAATTATTGGCTGATCTAAAGGTCAAGGAGGCAGGGCCAAGCAACATGATTTTATTGCATACACCAGCAATACCGTAAAACATACAGAATCTCTTTCACAATTGGGTAATTGATAGATACAGATGTAGGATCTTAATATGACCTATGTTGTCTGCAGGATTTGAATGTTTAGTCATTGTTGCTTGATCAGTGGTTAGCTTGCCAAAAGTAGGTTACATGAAAAGTGCAACACAATATAACTGTGTTAGCGTGGGTGTTTAGTAACTTACAGTGTGTAAATCAAAAAGGAAAATTCTCAGCAACGAAAGAGTGATCAAATTAAGATCCTACGTCTGTATGAATACAGCAGTTATTTTTTTATGACAAAAATGAATGTAACGCTTACCAAGAAGTGTGTGTGTGCCTATGTATTTGAGCACACATCAAATCAAACCTCTCCATTTCCTGGGTGAGTGGTCCCCAGTGTGCGGCTGTAAAGTGAGTGTAGCTGGGATAAAGCCCCTTTACTCTCCCCTCATTTTCTCCACGACTCCCTTAATCCTCACACTGACTGCTGTTGGAGGCTAACCTCTGACCCCCAGCAGATTTCACGGATTAGGTCAACCCTTTATGTTTCCACACCCCCTCTAATCCCGACACTTTCACTTAACGTTGAATAAGCACCGACTGGTTCATCTTTTAATTCCACTCCACACATTGCGGTTTGAGCCTAACCTTTACCGTAGGTTTTTCCAGGTTTGGTCCCGTCCCCACAAACAATAGGGAGGGGTTAAAGAGAGAAGGATTAGGGAGAGGATAAGTTAAACGCTGTGTCTTCCCACTGTTGGCGGACCTTTGATGTGAACAGAATGTTTCCAGGGCTCAGAGGAAAGCCATTAAACACTATGTATTCATATGGCCTGTTTGAACTATGGAGGAAGGAGATCTGCTGAGTTCTTGCAATTTCATTAGCTAAAAGAAGAACTGTTAAATTTACGACTATTTCACAGATTTCGTAAATATAAAAAAAGACATCTAGACACTCATTTGTATGTGAGAATAACTACGTACATTTCTCAATATATGCTTTAAGAAAATATATTATACACAAATATATAATAGTTAAAAATGAATATATAATATTAGTTTATATAATAGTTGTTTATGAATCTCTCCCACAATTATTAAACAAATACAACCCCCAAAACATATATGCACTGATAAATCAATTGCAGCTGCTACAGAAGTATGAGTGACAATATGAGTGACATGATAGCTAATAAGGACTTGTATCCTGTCAGTCAGAAGAACACCAGCAGTCCTCTCCACTCGGTCTCCTCCCCCTCAGACAATGGATGACACAGAGGTTGGACCGGTTTTGTCTAGAAGGGATACATCTTTTGTCAAAATTGAGTTTTTGTAGCAGGTTTATGAGAACTTATAAAGAAGGTTAGGAGAATTAACGTAGCAGGTTAGGAGAGTTAGGTTGAGGTTAGGAAAAGGGTTAGGATAAGCTAAAATGCAAAAAAAAACAAAAAAACATTTGAACTCAATTTGACAAAAGCTGTACCCCATCTAGACATGCTCGGTTGGACGATTCAAAAAAATATTGCAAATAATATTAACAATGTGAAAGTAGAAATAAAATAAAACATGTTAGTTAATAATTGCTCTCAACTTTAATGAAGGCATTTAGGAAAATAGCGTAAACATATTTCACAAAGAAATGAAAACAGCAGAATATGTCAAATGGAGAGAACCTGAATGTTTTAATTTCACCTGCTCTGCAAGGATGACATGAGAAAGCTCAAGTAAAGTGACAACCTGTGCAGGAGATGCTAGAGAAGTTGAAAACACTTGAATGGGTACAGATGTAGGGTCTTAATTTGATCACCATGTTCCTTCAATGTAGGACATTTAGAACTTGTGGTGAATTTGAGGTTTGAAATTCTAAATTTCAGACTTGATTTTCCCTTGTGAAAAATGTATAAACCCTTTAAATAAATGTCATTCATTATAATCCACATAATTATTCACATTTCCTGTTGCTGCAGGATTATTTTCCTGCTGCAGCAAACTGGCCCAAATTAAGATCCGACGTCTCTAAACCATTATATCAAGCACAGTAACAGGGTAATGAGGAAACCAAAAACTAGCATTGCTGTTACTAAAATGCTAGTTTTAAGGGATTTTTAAAATGTTGCGATTGATGACATACTCTATTCTAATATTGCAATCAACATACATATTAAAGTTGTATTTCAGGATGCTCAGTTTGAAGAATTTGTGTTTAAATGGAACTCTGTTTTCCGAGCCAACAAAATGCAATTGCTTATGCTTTGATTTTGGCCACTGAGTACAGTAGCAGCTCTCAGTATGACATTGACCTGTAAGCAGTATCCATCCAGTAGTGATAAACCATGCTTATCTTCCAGCACGTGTGTTTCTGATCTGAACACAAAACTAACAGGATCCCATCAAGTAAAACACAACTACCACTGGATAACAGCACAACGAAACAAAATACAAAACAGGCCAGAACATCCCTTTATCCACCCATCCCTCCATTCATCCCTCCATCCTGAGGCGGATATTAATATGTTCTCCATCACATGATCTAAAGTGAACTCCAGCTATTCCAAGGTTGTGCTCTTGCAGGGGTCTGACGGTTGAAAATAAACCTAGGCCCTGAAACGTTGTCTGATTTTCCCATCAAAATAATGGAACTTGAGCATTCGCAGCTCTGATATGCCAGAGAGAATCCAGGGCCCAGGTCTGTCATGCAAACATCAAAGGCCTGAGTCCTACTGTACTGAGTTTGCCCCCCTCTGCTCTTCCAAAGTTGCATTAAATAATTGCCTACCCAGAATTCCTCTGGTTTCTGCTGCCTTTGTTTTCTTTTGCCTCCATATGGTACACAGCCAAAGAAAGACATCATATTGACCCATGAAGAGAGAGCTATTACCACGATTCAGAATTCATTCAACTGACAGTGGCTGGGGCTGACGAATACAATAGGACTGACTGACACACGTTTCCTTTTGGAACCTAAAACACACTTTCCCTAATGTATGCCATCTTCTTTCAATGGTATGTCAAGAGGAGGCACCGCAAGAACACCAAACCTTGGATCAAATACTATTCGAAATAATTTCCTACACTTTATCTGTGCTCGATTGAGCTTGCCTGGCTATATGGAACCAATAGAATAGTCTCAAAAATCCAGATCCTGTCCATCTCCAGCCAGGCTAGAGCAAACGTTTAAGATTTGCATAAAAAAAGAGCATTTGAACCCAAGTCTGAGGAGGACACAGAAAACTTGACAATTCAATGCATACACGGCAAGACAGACAGAGGCTGGGGAGAAATGGAGTGTGATTTCATGCACAACATTCCTCTGGATTACAGGGTGGCCCTCGCATCCTCACTGTGTTTTTCATCAGGCCAGATTTGGAAGTGTGACAGAACGAGTCAAAGGGAATCATCCTAATTCAAGTTGTCACGGTCAGAACATGAGAGAAATATCAGTCTTTGTAAAAACGAAAACATAAGTAATCCATACTTTCTATTTTAGATTGGCCATCCTAGAAGATCTTCTAAGGACAGAGGGGGGTGATATGGCCCTAGAATTAGATGTATGAAGCGTATTATATATTAAATCAATATTATTTATAAGCATATCAAGCCGTAGATGTTAAAAGAGAATCAATGTGTTTCCCATCCCATCTTTTAATGCCCGTTCCTGGATTCGAACCTCTAGGCTACCTGTAGAATACAGTGATAGATAAAAGTACATTCATCTTCAAAGTCCTCACTGTCCTCACAGTCATAGTTCAAAGCTACTTTGCATGCAACTATATTTTCAGGACTAATATTTTATGTACCCACATCTGGCAATATTTTTTCTCTGTACTGTATATTCATATTTCAGTATAGCTCGTCATCTGTCTTTCTGTCATTGTATGTGCTGTATCCCATGGGTAGTAAAGTATCCACTCTTTAAAAGCATCTGCCAAGATATTGTTACAGTCTGAGGCACATGATGTTAATGCCTCTTTGGCAATGCACAGCTACTGAGTGTAAAATAAAATATATATATATATATAGCTTTCTTTGTACCCTTTCAAAATGCCCAAACATGTAACTCTCTTAATTTATAGTTGTGTTAATATTTGGTAATTCACACATGAACTAATTCATAGTGAGACAGAACCACTTGTGCTTACAGTAAAAGTCACTTTTTTACAGACTTGACTGACTGGGCTACTCTTGCACAATTTCCCCTCAGGAAAGCCCCTGTGTTTCATGTAAAGCTTAGTGCTCTTTGATTAGTGGCTAGATTATGAACTGAGTGCTTCATAACCCCATCCAGTTGCATTGGAGCTAGACGGCGACTTAAGCAACGTAAACCCCAAACTCTTCCAATGTTCAAGCGGAAAAAATCCACAAAAGTAAATTTCCGGAAAGTCGAGTCGCCTGGCTGTTGAGCAATGATTCTGTCACTCTTTATGGCTTTTTGGGAGCTCATAAAATGCATACGCAGCTTACACAAACATCCAGATATTTGTCATTCCAAGAGAAGCCATAGGGAACAATGAGACACATTGTGGATTCACAGGTCCTCTTCAGTTTACCACTGGGACAGGAGGTGGACAGGGCCTGCAGTATACGGCTACCGCACATGACAAATCGAAGTAAAGTGAGATGTTTCCATAAAATGATGTTATCTTGGAGAAAACTGATGCTGTTTCCAAGAAGACTTTTGTTGCAGGCAAGGAGATCGGCATTGAGAAGTGTCCCAAGTTGGTATGCTTTAACTGTCTACACCTCTAACTTTGCTCATAGGCAGACGGTTTGTCTATTACAAGCTAAAGGGGAGTGTAGGAGGATGGCTGTCACACTGTCCGATTCTAGATGGATATATTTTGATTGACATATTTCTGGCTTTGGTCTCACCTGTTCTACAGATGATTGGGGTGATTAGAGTTGCAGCATGATTTTCCAGTTGCTGCTTTGTGCTTTTGAGGATATCCAGCAATGTCCTCTTAAAATGTTTAAGTTCACTAGACAATAAAGCACTGTTAGTCAAAACTAATCCTAAAGCTATACCACATGCACAATCTTCGAGATTTGTGTTGCAACTTCAAGGTTAAGTCAAGTTATGACTTGGTGACTTGCATTGTGTTCATATATAAGTCCTGGAGKTTTAGTTTGGGGAGATTATTTTAGGACAAGTGTCCAGTTTGAATTGTTTCAAGCAGACCACCATAGTCCCTGTGCCCAAGGAAGCGGAGGTAACCTGCCTAAATGATTACTGCCCCGTTGCACTCACGTCGGTAGCCATGAAGTGCTTTGAAAGGCTGGTCATGGCTCACATCAACAGCATCCTCCCGGATACCCTAGACCCACTCCAGTTCGCATACCGCCCCAGCAGATCCACAGATGACGCAATCTCAATCGCACTCCACACTGCCCTTTCCCACCTGGACAAAAGGAACACCTATGTGAGAATGCTATTCATTGACTACAGCTCAGTGTTCAACACCATCATAGCGCCCACAAAGCTCATCACTAAGCTAAGGTCCCTGGGACTAAACACCTCCCTCTGCAACTGGATCCTGCACTTCCTGACGGGCCGCCCCCAGGTGGTAAGGGTAGGCAACAACACGTCTGCCACGATGATCCTCAACACTGGGGCCCCTCACTTAGTCCCCTCCTGTACTCCCTGTTCACCCACGACTGCGTGGCCAAACACGACTCCAACACTATCTTTCATGCCGTTCCCTTAGGAGGGGTGCGTCACTTGAGTGGTTGAGTCACTGGCGTGATCTTCCTGTCTGGGTTGGCGCCCCCCCCCCCCCCCCCCCCCCCCCCCCCCTGGGTTGTGTGCCGTGGCGGAGATCTTTGTGGGCTATACTCGGCCCTGTCTCAGGATGGTAAGTTGGTGGTTGAAGATATTCCTCTAGTGGTGTGGGGGCTGTGCTTTGGCAAAAGTGGGTGTTATATCCTTCCTGTTTGGCCCTGTCCGGGGGTATCATCGGATGGGGCCACAGTGTCTCCTGACCCCTCCTGTCTCAGCCTCCAGTATCTATGCTGCAGTAGTTAGTGTGTCGGGGGGCTAGGGTCAGTTTGTTATATCTGGAGTACTTCTCCTGTCTTATCCGTGTCCTGTGTGAATTTAGTATGCTCTCTCTAATTCTCTCTTTCTTTCTCTCTTTCTTTCTCTCTCTCGGAGGACCTGAGCCCTAGGACCATGCCTCAGGACTACCTGGCATGATGACTCCTTGCTGTCCCCAGTCCACCTGGCCGTGCTGCTTCCAGTTTCAAACTGTTCTGCCTGCGGCTATGGAACCCTGACCTGTTCACCGGACGTCTACCTGTCCAGACCTGCTGTTTTCAACTCTCTAGAGACAGCAGGGCGGGTAGAGATACTCTTAATGATCGGCTATGAAAAGCCAATATGACATTTACTCCTGAGGTGCTGACTTGCTGCACACTCGACAACTACTGTGATTATTATTATTTGACCAGCTGGTCATCTATGAACATTTGAACATCTTGGCCATGTTCTGTTATAATCTCCACCCGGCACAGCCAGAAGAGGACTGGCCACCCCTCATAGCCTGGTTCCTCTCTAGGTTTCTTCCTAGGTTTTGGCCTTTCTGGGGAGTTTTTCCTAGCCACCGTGCTTCTACACCTGCGTTGCTTGCTGTTTAGGGTTATAGGCTGGGTTTCTATACAGGCACTTTGAGATATCAGCTGATGTAAGAAGGGCTATATAAATACATGTGATGTGATTTGATTTGATTTGATTAAGTTGCTGATGACCGTTTTAAGTTTGTCTGATATTTTCACCGACAACGATGAGACAGCCTATAGGGAGGAGGTCAGAGAACTCGTCCGTGTGGTGAAGGACAACAACCTCTTCTTCATGTGAAGCAAAGACAATGAGCCTGATCGTGAACTACTCGGAAAAAACAAGACGGGCTTATTACCTTGAACCCCCCCCCCCCATTTTTTGTACCTGCTGCCTACTCGGTTGTTTATTATCTTGCCATTTCCCTTCACCCCCACCTACATGTACAAATTACCTCAACTAACCTGTACCCCCGCACACTGACTCAGTACCGGTGTCCCCTGTATATAGCCTCGTTATTGTTATACTTATTGTGTTACTTTTGACTATTTTTTACTTTAGTTTATTTGGTAAATATTTTCTCAACTCTTCTTGAACTGCACTGTTGGTTAAGGGCTAGTAAGTAAGCATTTCACGGTAAAGTCTACACAAATAAAGTTTGATTTGATTTGATGAGCACATCAAGGCGGGAGCATCCATCGAGCCAACAAACATTAAGACACAAAACTAACCAAGCCAAGTCGGGTCCCTCTCTTAGCACGAGTTACAGCGGACGTGGGAGAATGTAGATGTCGACACCACAAATTGGCAGTCTTATCCCAGCTGAGGTTTTAGTTGGTCTTTCTATCCCTTGCATAAGTCTTGCACACTAAGACGTTGAACGTCTGATGTGAATAGAACAAGCAGTTAAAGCAAGTCTCCAAGGTGGGGTGTGGAAAACCTTGAGGCCCTAGTTGACATTAGCCAAAGATCTCAGTTTATTCCTGGTGAGATTACATGGTTAGGAAAAACAATTGGACCTAATCATGCTGATATGGATGCTGATTGACCGAAGTCGTAAATATAACGTTATTTGTTGCTTGGATCATGTTAGAACAAGGGATTTATCACYGAATAGAAACTAAAGACACCGTGAAGGCTGGATCAGTTTTATGCCAGAGTTCAACTACATGTTGTCGCCACGAGCCCGGAGCTGCACCAACTACACACTGCAGTTGTTTGTTTCTGTCACTTGTAGAAATACGCCTCAGGCACACAATGGAATACGGCTCTGTGTGCTGGAAAAGAGAGCACGCCCTGCCATAGAATGAAATCAAATCAGTGACTGTGCCTGTGCCTGTTTTGACACATTAAACCAAACATGCCAATGACAGTCAGTGCTGAGGCACGGGGGCTCTGTGATGATCTGCGGGTTTCTCCAGCGAGTGAATGTGACGTCCGTCAGCAAGAGGATAAGGGCTTTGGCAACTGGCAAGGCTCTGATTTACTGACAATCCTCCGTAAGAGTTCTTGGCTGCCGGAGCTGAGAGAAGGTTAGACGGAGAGGTCTGCCATTCATTTCAAGAGAAACAATTTGTAAACCGCCAATATCCTCGTATGTAACATTGCGTCCACATCGCATGACTATCATAGAAAAGACCTCGCACCCCAGCGCGATAATTATTAATATTGAATTAAAACCAGCATAGCCGTTATTTCGCTCCCCAGCCGCACATCTATTTCCTTATAACTCGACATTCATACCTCCAGCCACACCAGGCGTGCTGTCACCCTTGTCTCTTCCCAATATCTGTATGCATTCCAATACAGCGTGCCACGCGCGTGGAACTAGGTGAGAAACCCAGAATATTTTATATTTCAGGGTCGTATTATTGATCTCATATGGCATCAATCTAGTAGTGCAGGTAATTAGGACTGTGTACTTGACAACGATAGTCTGACTGATACGCAGACCAGAACTGAAATAATCAGAGAAGAGAAAGTGCTCAAAATAGTATAAGAAGACACTATATACCACACGTGATACGAGTAATATTGTGTTTACCAACTAACTAACTTATTACGTCTTGGCCACTGTAATACAACGTAGAATACCAATGGAAACGTAGGGCGAGGCTGCTGTATATACCTCTGAATAGTTAACCAAAACAACTTACCACAACAATCGCCCTATCTATATCTCTAATGGCGTCTCAATACCATTAGTGCCACACGATCAAGAGTCACCGCTCAGATCGGAGCTATAAGAACTAACTATGCGGTGACATTGGCCCCTGGGACAACAGGAAGTCTGTTATGGGTATTAAGTGGGAAATCAAGTAGTAAGCTAGTTATTAGGTCCCGTCCACTTCTCGAGCTTTTGAAATACGACATGTGGACGACGTCAGGAGCCAGCGGATTTAGTGAACTAAGAATTTGTCGTAATGGCAGAAGCTTGGTTAGTGTGAAAAATGGTTATATCCATACGTCTACTCAGCTAAAATGAGTAAAGATGGAAGACAAGAGACTTATATGACACACGACGTAGTAGCAACACAGTGTCCAAGTGGAGGTCAGCTGACACACTCATCTGACATCATCTCGCGCTAAAAATCGAAGACAGAATGCACTGTAAATACAAGGAGACTGCACTGTGGCTCAGTAACACGTTTGCGATCTTCTCTACATGTGCCGTACGGTGTGCCGAATTATTGAGCACCACGCGTATGTACATCATACCCCGTTTATATGCATGTAGATTCTTCTACATGTATAGCTTACCTCAGATGATGCATACGCGATGTTAGACTCTAGCAGACGCACTAGTATCTATGACAATTGCCAATCCGTTATAATGTTACATTGTTTAATTTGTCTTAATGTTAGTCACCTTTATGGCCTTGTATACAAGAGTGGCTAGTGGGTCATCTTGGACGATTCATCTCAGACTGCTATGGCTTTTTTATCGTATCTTTATTTTGCTGCAAATTGGAAACATATAATCCACCTGGATAACGGAATTACCAATCGTACACTTCTGCGACCATAAGTACAAATGAAACCACTATCGTTTATGTCGCTATATACCGAGAGTTGTATTATTAGCTTTTTACCAGCAGATATGATGATTAAATAAAACCGCATATGCGAATTCAGTGTTCTTAAGAATGCTCGAATATACAGACTAGCGTTAATAACTAAATTACCTATAGAGAGCCACTCTAAATCAATCCACTATTCTTCTTTTTTTATCCTCAAGACCAACCTCGATCTGAATTGAAGGTGCCAATGAGAAATTCAACCGGCGACGCCACCGCCCCCCTTTGTACTAGGGTTTTTCTTTACACAGCCTCATGGAATCTAGGAGTGAGCAAAAGGAAAGTAAGGATACGTCCCAAAGACTGCACCCGGCTTGTACTTAAGAACACAAAGTTGCCACGATATGAAGGACCACACGTCCGAAGGCCACCAACACACACCACCACACACACACACGACACACAACAGGCACACACACAAACACACAACAGAGCATTCACACACACGTAAGTACACATACAAACATATCACACACACCACACACAGCACACAAACTCAGCACACACACACGCAGCAAACACACACAAAGGAGAACACACACACACACACACACACACACGTGGCCCCGCGATTACCCAGTGACGAGAACCAAGCATAGAGCACGTACGAGACAACGAATATGACAGGGTCAAGTCTCTAAGCGTAGTCCGGAGATGATATCATGCGCCTTTACTTATTTCTCAACTTGTTCACTCCAGCTGCGTAAACATCTTGATATCGGACATAGTACCACGAGTGGAAATTCACCCAATTTATGAGAATTTATCTCGAGTCTTCACCCGTACCGACAGCAAAAAGATACAGAGTAAATTTAGATCTTATAAAAAACATGATGGTGCGTTGTGTAATTTCTTGCCAAGAGTGAGAGCTTGCGTGCAGAGTCACATGTAAAATGACCCAGTCTAGTTCCAGGATATAACCGTCATGCAAGGTTGTACGGTCCCTGAACCGCCATGCTCATTTTAGATTACTCTTATATAAACACTCATATAAGCTCATTTACAATCAGAACATCCCAAACTAAATTGCAATATCTAAAAACTATAAATCTAAACACCCTAGATCGTCGCACGTATGTCGCTCTGCGGTCAAGTCATACACTTCCCAAGACAACAAGATGAAAGGTATCCAAACACCCCTATCATGAAAGAAGAGAAGACATAGACAGACAAGCATTCTTATATCCAAACAGAACCATTCGATGATCACGACATCATCAACTATATTTGCACAAATGCAGTCGAC
>NC_036852.1:4299210-4315474 GCF_002910315.2 Salvelinus sp. IW2-2015
CACACACACAGACATACGTACACACACACACAAGCACACGCACACGCACACGCACACATACAGGAGGGGGTGAGTGTAGGAGTTATTTAGCCACCGCAGCACTAGTCGAGGAACATCTTGATCATCCTGTCAGTGATCAGCGTCAGCTCGTCTACTTCCAGAAGTGAACCGTTTGCCCAGGTCTATATTTCATTAGTGGGCCTGTTAAATACATGGTGAGGAGTCACACGTACACACCGCACGTAACGTCACTCCTGCTATATTGCTTCTGAAAGAGCAGTCACAAGTCACGGGATGTTACAGGATGTCACAGCCACCCCCCCCTAACTGTCACCAGTCTGTTTCATCATCACAAGTTGGTAGAACTGTGATAGCAAATAATAAACTATGCTAAATATATATATAATACATGTACTCCCGAGTACATGTGGCGCAGCAGTTTAAGGCACTGCATCTCTGTGCAAGAGGCATCACTACAGTCCCTGGTTCGAATCCAGGCTGTATCTCATCTGGCCGTGATTGGGAGTCCCATAGCGCGGCACACAATTGGCCCAGCGTCATCCGGGTTTGGCCGGGGTAGGCTGTCATTGTAAATAAGAATTTGTTCTTTTAAATGAAGGTTCAATTTAAAATGAAAACATGTACAATACTAAGGTTCAAATAAACGAATACATGAAGCATGCAATGTTTTCATGTGCCTGTCAGCTGTGCTGTATATGGCATTGCCAAACAGAAATAAGAACTATCCACTAATGTTCGTAATCTTTGAAATTGAGGAAGAACTGTAAAAGCGACTTTGAACAGACTTCAAACTCCAAACAAACATCAATTGAACTGAATACTATTTTCCAATACTAGTGGAAAGACCCAGAAACCCTTCTGTCTCAAGATCATACAGAGGCCTTGTAGAAACAGGTGACCTTTCCATCCGTCTGTAAAATGGGCTGAAGCTACAGCATATTATCTACTGGACTTGACCCAGTCATGTCTCTCACCACAGTCATTAGATATGCACCTTCCACCAGAGCCCGAGCCCGATTCCATAATTAAGTGAATCATCTACTGGTCGACAGTCATATATGCTTCCCAAGCAGGTTAGTTCTTGGAAAAAGCCGCGTTCGGAAACAATGAGGGTTTGCCCTCTGTACACAGATAATGAGGGCGAGCTCCTGCACAGAGATTGTGCCTGATTAGGAAGTTTCCCTCTAAACAGCGAGCGCTCATTTCCGCACCGGCCCTCGACGGGTAAACACACTCATCAGCGCCGCTGGCCGTCCCCGGAGAGGAGAAGCAGGAGTTGACATTATTAATTTGCCTTTCTAGACGAAGGAGTCAAGAGAATGAAAAGGTTTATCAAGCTGAAAATAATTAAAATTTCGCCCGAATTGGAAAGGTTTATCCATCAGCTGAAATTAATTTACAATTAATTCGCGACCGAATTCCGAAGGCTGGCAGTTCAGTTTCAGTCTTCTTCTTACGAAAGAATGAAAAGCAAGAGGAAGAAGCAAAGAAGATGAAGGAAGAAGAAGGAAGAAGGCGAAGGAAGCAAGAAGAGGAAGAAGAAGAAGATGGTAAGAAGAAAGAATAAGAACATAAGAAGAACGATGAAGAGAGAGGAAGAAGAAGGGAAGAAGAAGAAGAAGAAGAAGAAGAAGAAGAAGAAGAAGAAGAAGAAGAAGAAGAAGAAGAAGAAGAAAAAGAAGAGGAAGAGGAAGGGGAAGAAGAAAAAGAGGAGGAAGAAGAAGAAGAAGCGGAAGAAGATTTTCACTCCTTTTTCTTGATTCTCTCCCTCCCGCCTTTGCAGTTTTTTGTTGGGGACCGGATGAGACACATTAGTGGTGGAAATGTACGATCTTTCATAAAATACAATTAAAAAGGAATTGAATTAACTTGAACTTGTATAAAAGGAAAAGGTTCGTTTTATCTCTGCCTTTACAAAGCCTAGAGATTAGTGGGCCCACACTATGTGTCTAGTGCCGCATACATTTCATTCCATTTCATTCCAATTAATTCAAAATTAAAGGGGAAATTATGTAGTCTGATAATGGCAGACTTTCACACAGTACTTTAATCACCTCTACGATCAGCGGCTTCAATGGTCTCATAATTGCTTTAATTAGTGCAACTGAAAAATGTCCATCTGTTAAGCAGTAAAAGTTTGAGTGAACCTGAACAATGGCGAGAGAGGTGGCCAGTTAAGTGGAACTTGAAAGAGTCTGAGAGGGACATCCCTCTTGAACCCAGAGAGATCAGTATGAATTGATAATGTAGTCCTGGAAGAGGAGGAGTTTTGGCACCTTCCAGGGGAAGGCATAAAGCCATGCAGAGACAAATGTACGGTGTCCATTTTAGGACATCAGTCTTTTCCAGCAGACAATGCATTACTAATGCCTTCAGTGTTAAGAAAGGACACCCTTTCAGGTTAGAATAGATGCAGTGAAGTTTGAAGACTGAAAGGTGTCCTAAACTGGATTTCGTATGGTGGCCCTTAGTCCTTCGCCAGTCCAACCACACTGGGCTTCCATCTCATCTCTCATCCCTGATATTGTAGCTCTTCATCAAAAACCATCTGAGGGAGTGTGGCAGATGTGACACCATCAAAGTGGGACAACAAGTTATCTCGCTGCAATGTTGCGAAATCAAGTGTATGAAGTGAGTTCCAAGCTTGCAGAAGCCCGATGCCACACTCTAGAAGCACCATAGCCTGAGTTCTCCGTAAGTTACCACGTTGTTTGTAGACTCTCTCATTGTGGACCCCTGGCACCCTGAGCCTTGATCATGTTTAATAATGCCCTCTTTCCTTCAACCTCCCCAGGCCCCTCATGCATCTTGCAGCCATCCATCCCCCCTGAACAATATGGAGGATATAAACGAATAATAGAGATAACTCCAGGCTCGAGTCCCCGGGCCTCTGAGACGCAGGATCCACTTTCTGCTTCACTTCACATGCAGAGCCCCATATTAAAACAAATCCCCATCTCGGCTTTCCACACACTATGTGTGTGTGTGTGTGTGTGTTCACCAGCTCACTGGGTCTAGGGGGTACCATGCCTCAGTAACCCACAGCCACACACAATATTTACCATTCTCATTCCAAGCTAGCGTTATTAGATTTGGTGCTTTGTGGACAATAGATAAATGAGCACAATGCCTTCATATGACATCATGTATTCTTCTCTACTGTGATGCATATATGCCAATTAGGACTGTCGTCATGAATGTCTTGTAAATGCTGTTGATTGTTGTCCCTTCAGAAGTGTTGTACTTTTCTCTCTTGGATGTTGAGCACTCGTGCATTATTTAATCATGTTTGGGATGTTGAATGAATGAGCTAATGAATTTATTAGATAATTCAAAAATGCGTACAGCCGAGTCACTTGCGTTAGTCTGAGACGTAGTTCTGAAACCTCAAATGACACAACCCCTTTAATTAAGACTAATTACTTTCTTTGTGCTACAGGGAGATAATCAATTCCACTGGCATCAACATTTCCCATAACAGAAAATCAGCCCCCTTTATGCTATTGGCTTACAGACAATGTGAGTGTTTTCCCATCTCTGCTTCTAACAATTCTCTCATTGTGAACCCAATTGAATCATTTTCATGAGCATCCACATGTATGCAAATAGGTGCAAATAATATCACATCTTACTTCCTGGTTTTGGGGTGAATCCTATAGGTAGTGTTGAGTTATGGCTCAGACCCATTCGACTCTGGGGGATTATGATGGTGGATGTGGTGGATGCCAGGGTAGTCAGTCAGCATGGGGGGATATCATCCCTGGCCCAGTGTCCTATCCTCTGTCCCCTGGGGACTGGCCCCTAATCACATCTGGCTAGCTGAACGCAGATAATGAATCTAAGTGGATCAATCTAAATTGGTCCTTTTGAGGAGCACAAAGATATAGGGTCCTAGAACAGTTGGTGTTGGTGCCTCGGACTGGTCCTCATCTGCAACTTTCAATCGCCGGTGCAGTCTTGCGTATCCCTTTAATTCCTTTTCTCACTCCATTATTTCCATGTATGACCCTGCTAAAAGGGGGCTGTGCCGGTAATTTCTGCACCCTCACCATATGGACATGTGGAACAAAGAAGAATGGCTTGGGTTGGTATTTTAACTGAACATTAGATAGACGCATTCGTTTTTTTAAATATCTCTGTTATACGTTAGGAATAAGTGTTTCTAATTCAGTAGGTATATTCCGTACTGTGTTATACTTAAATGTAAAACCTAGCCTATATGTCAGCATATTGAACTAAGAACTACATAAGAAAAGAAAAAACACATCAATGGATGAAAAGCTAGTTGTGTCATTTAGGGTATAAAATACAAAGGTCCGAGTTCAGTGGTTCTAATTGGACATGGCCATCTGAAGAGAAGCAGGTTGAGCCAAGAGCAGTCCTGTTTCTTCCTCTGTCCATCTGGATGTGGAGAGTCCCGCCCCCTGCCTGTCAGTCAGGGTAGTTACCCCTCCCTCCCCTCCAACCAGACACTGATACATCCACAGCCCCTTCTGCCTGTCAATCAAAGTCATCTGCTCTTCCTGCTCCTTTCAAGCTCATGTGAAGTGGGGGGAAATAGATTATGATTGCAATACAAAACCTCTTTCAGGGGACTCCAATTTTTACGTCTGATGATGTCATTCCACTTGTTTTCCCCATAGAAATACAATTACTATGTAAAACTATTTCAGTGGTTTTCCCTATGTTGTAGAAATATCATTATCTTCAACAATCATAATATGTCTTTAATAATAATCATATTTTTTTCTAAATGTTCTCTCTAAATCAGTGTATGGCTGTTCTGTATAGTACATCATCATCATCATTATCATCATCATCATCATCCTCTCTGTTTCCAGAGCTCGGTGTTATGGGAATCCAGCAGTAAGGCTTTAGTCCTGCTGGGGATATCGAGGTATAGGGTCCAGTGCTGGCCGGATGGACCCAGTCTATGAATGTTTATACCAGACCGGCTCTGGCACTAGAACCTCATGAGTACCGTCGGTGTTGGTTTTACACTGCTTTCACAGTTATAAATTGCATTCTTTCTGCCTATTTTCAAAATCAGAAGCAGAGCCTTGGGCCAGGCGCTGCTCTCGAGGAGAGGGAGATGAGAGAGGGAGGACTGTGTGGATAATCTGTTGAAGAGCACGTTCTAGTGGTTTGAGAGAGCACAGCAGCGCTCAGTGTGGGACCCGCAGTAGAGGAGCAGACTGCCACACTGTCTCTGTCTGTCTGACACTGTAGCGCCATAGCATTCACACCAGCAAGGCTGTTCACTTTTCACAGCAACAACTAATCGGGATGGCAAAGGGGGAGAGCCCTGGGGAAAGAAACACAAAAAAAAACACAATTAGCTCCTGACTTTAAACACATATTTTTAATGTAAGGCTGTCCTAATATGGACACCGTAATGGTGAAAACTGTACAAAAATCGTTTTTGATCATCATAAGCAATTTTCTGACACTATGAAACAAAATATGTTTTGTATATAAAAGGAGAAGATTGTGCGAACTGGAAAACATTATTCATGCAGGAGAAACAAGTGCCAAGCGAGTCGTAGGTCCATCTGACTGAGGAAATACTAGGGCTTTCTGTCCTCTGTTTCTGAGGGCCACTTGATTATTTTCTGAAGCTGCTCTAGTTGATCATCCAACAGTTCAATACAGCCAAGGCAGGAAAGCATGATCCTGAAAAATATTAAATGGTGTAATTCGGTTATATGGTAATATAAATCCAATATGAAATCTAAAACATTTTCATACATATATAAACACTGATGTATTAGTGCATTTGCACTATTTCACTAAATTAAACCTTTCATGGAACCCTACTATAATAATACCTGCTTCGATCCCGGAGACACCCTACATATAAAACTCTTCATGAACACCCTACTTATAAATACTGTTCATGAGACACCCTACTATAATAATACTGCTTCATGTAGCACCCTACGTATAATAATACCTCTTCATGAGACACCCTACTATAATAATACCTGTTTCATGTAACACCCTACTATAATTAATACCGTTCTTATAGACACCCTACTATAATAATACCTTCATTAGACACCCTACTATAATAATACCTTCATGGACACCCTAACTATCAAATACCTGTCATTATGTACCACCGCTACTAATATACCTGTCTCATGGAGACACCTAATATAATCCTGTAATACACACCACCTATATTCATTGACATACTATGAGATAACCTACATATGACCCATAAATAATAGCCTGTTCATGTAACACCCTACTATAGATAATACCGGAAATAAAAATAAGCCCACAGCTGTTAGATTGTGTTTAATTATATTAATCTTAGCTAATGAACTGGTTTTGTGTTCCACCTAAATGGCACCATTCAGCTCACAATTTAACCCCTACCATCATTGCAGGTTGCCCCACAATCCACCCAAACAAAATGGAAACAAATCGCGTGAGGCTGTGTCCACCCAGGCCACAAGCTCCCCCTATCTATCATGCCTTGGATAGGCCGCGTCCTCCTTCGCCCCCATCACAACACACCCGAACTCGAACCTTTCACATGGCCGACTCCTGGGAGCCGACCCCAGCCAACCGGCCCCGCTGTCCATCGACCGCGTTCAAGGCACAATTAGAGAGGTTTGTTTACCCAGAGTCCTTTTGTGGTGGTCTCTTTGCTCTGTTGTCGCGCCACAGGAGGGGACATCATCATGTCAACAGGCTAAGGCCAGGGGTAAGAGGAAAGAGGCTTCATGACCCCCCCTCTGAGCTGACATGGAGTTCCTCATTAATAACAGAGCTCTCTGGCCGGCTTCCCTACGAGTCAACTGTGGAGCTTCAACGTTCAGTCTCACGTCAACTCTCCTGACCCTCACATAAGCATGCTGCTAGCCTAATGTTATTAAATCCCCAAACAGAGTGCCTTTAGAGGATATACAGCCTTGACTGACAAGAATGAATGAGACCTCTGAAACACGTTTAATATTTGACTGATCATTTCCTGAACCTGAACGCAGTCTTCTGCAAAACCTTCCTCTTCATTCAGATAATTAAATACGTATAATACAGCTCCTAAAAAAGCCACACATGCTTCAAGACGTACATCAAAATCAAAACAACTCCGTTTAGCGCATGCGACCTTTATTCAAGCACTATTGACTCAGGATCCAGAGTTGCTCCGAGGATTCCTGCAGAAATAGGACACAAGGCGCTTTTTAATGTAGAGCTTCACATCATTTCATTAGATCTATAATACCATGTCCATGACCACACTAGACCTTTTCTCTGCTTTACATACCTCTCCAAAAATAATTTCCTTACTCTGAGACGTCTAATTACCCTCAGATAACATTAACATTGTTTACCCCTCCAAAAAAAAGACGAGTGATTTAATGCTGTAAAACCAGCGAGCAGGATTATGACATGTTGACATCATTTGATATTCTTCCCAGGAGTTCTGAAAGTTTCCATTAGTTGTATTATTTCTGTAAGAGGTGCCAAACCCTGCCAGTCTGTTCATGTTTACCCACTGTTACTGTCGCAGAGAAGCATGTGTGTGTGTGTTGTTCAAATAACAGTGAATGTAAATCGCATTTGAGTTGAAATTTTCTCAAGAACACTGCATAGATGCAATGAGCTACATAACACATAAGTCGACAGCCCACTGAGGTTCATGACATAAACTCCTTGGCTAAATCCAAAAATAAATTGATGTCTAGAAAACAAGCAGGATTTGAAGTAAAGTATTGGACTACTCATCAAATGTCCTGATTTATACATGAACAGTGTCTTCATAAAATCCAGAATGCTTACATTCCCAACATTTGAAACAGCTAAAATTAGAACCATGCAATAATCAGAAATCCCTCCGGATTCAGATTTCACGACACCGCATCATAAGACAAACTTTTCCATCAGAGGGACTTAGATTCGGTAACAATGAGTGAGAGGTGCCGGAAGACAGTGACATTCACGCGATTCGACATTGCACATTACACGGACGGCGAATATCCACCCCGCCGCGGCTACCGCCGCTCCGCCAAGCTGTTATCACAGTCTCCCCGTTCCATTCGCAACCCTCAGCGCGCCGCATTATTACGGCGGCTTGTGCCACCGCGTGGCCCCAATCTGCCATTGCCACGGCGAACGGGCCCCCGAGCATGAGCCCTTCCCTGCAACCATTCTGCCCTGTCTGCCACCACGGCCCAGCTTAGACGGCATGCCCCGCACATTAAAAACTAACTGAAGACTCACTGGACAAAACAAGCCAAAGAGACTACAACACACACAAAAGAAGAAGAATGAGGCCTCTGAAGAAAATTTTAAACAGACAGAGGAGAGAGAGAGAGACTGGAGAGAGAGAGAGCAGAGAAGAGAGAGAGAGAGTAGAGAGAGAGAGGCGGGGGGAGAAAAAAGGGAAAATGTGAAACCATACTTCTTAACCAGATGCATTCAGGGAAGTTTGTAAGAAGATTAGAGATTTAACTTTCTCTCACACGATCTCATCTAGTCTGTTGATGCTCAGAAGCTAATATGGATAACCAGTTTCATGAGGAAAAACTGAGGCTCAAATGACATTGGAAATGATAGGAAAAAACCACCCATACGGCATACTCTTCCTGAGAAGCACTGATTCAGTCGAATATCATAATAAATATGTTGCTTCTCCTCAACACATGAACCATAGCCTTGGTAATGGGGGAAAGTCACAATTCACCTTATTAGACAACTGCATAACATTAGCATTTTCTTGCAAAGATATTAGAAATTGTAACATGCCAATCAAACTTTATTATCTTTTTCCTGATATCGTTATTCATTGTTTTTATTTTTGAATATGTCCTTCATATACCACTGCTCAAAAAAATAAAGTGAACACTTAAACAACACAAGTAACTCCAAGTCATCCACACTTCTGTGAATCAAACTGTCCACTTAGGAAGCAACACTGATGACAATACATTCCACATGCTGTTGTGCAAATGGAATAGACAAAAGTGAGGAAATTATAGCAATTAGCAGACACCCCAATAAAGGAGTGATTCTGCAGGTGTGACCACAACCACTTCTGATTCCTATCTTCCTGGCTGATGTTTTGTCACCTTAATGCTGGCGGGTGCTCTCACTCTATGTAGCATGAGACGAGTCTACAACCCACACAAGTGGCTCAGGTAGTGCAGCTCATCCAGATGGCACATCAATGCGAGCTGTGCAAGAAGGTTTTGCGTGTGTCTGTCAGCGTAGTGTCCAGACATGGAGGCCTACCAGGAGACATGCCAGTACATCAGGAGACGTGGAGGAGGCCGTAGGAGGCAACAACCCAGCAGCAGGACCGCTACCTCCCCCTTTGTGCAAGAGGAGCAACTGCCAGAGCCCTGCAAAATGACCTCCAGCCAGGCCACAAATGTGCATGTGTCTGCCTCAAACGGCTCAGAAACAGACTCCATGAGGGTGGTATGAGGCCCGACGTCCACAGGTGGGTTGTGCTTACAGCCCAACACCGTGCAGGACGTTTGCATTTGCCAGAGAACACCAAGATTGCAATTCCATTTCAACAGCATTGTGAATATTTGCAAATCAGGTTGCTTCCTAAGTGGACAGTTTGATTTCACAGAAGTGTGATTGACTTGGAGTTACATTGTGTTGTTTAAGTGTTCCCTTTATTTTTTTGAGCAGTGTATTTTAATGAGATAATTGTAATAACCCTATGTTCTATTTACTTTCGCTTTAGACCAAACATTACGTTTCAGAAGGTTAATTACTGCAGTGGGCTAAATCAGAGTCACGCAGAGTGTTTCTTGGTCGTCTTAAACAAGTCTACTGTGAAACAAAAGTTTACACCTCACACACATGGTTATAGGCTTAATTAAAGAAGACACCTGTACCATGTCAGATATAGAGTTGAAATGTATTACATTTTGAGTTTGCATCCCAATATTACACTTTATATACATCACAGAAGACTCAATTTAACAAAACCGTTTGACATAGAAACACCAGATTTTCCGAATGATTTAAAACATAATATTTATTAATTATGAAAAATATTAATTATATTCCAACCATTAGTAGGTCCAGTAGGTAATTTGACAGCAGGAAAGGGCTACAATTATATTGGTATGTTCTGCATCCAATGACATGGATGTCTAAGTGTTTTGCCTATTTATATTCTAGTCCATGACCAGGTCTTTAAATTGTGATAGTAAGCCTTCACAATCAACTATGATGCCAGCATTTCCCAACAGCTATTATAACTATAGACACTGACCCCGGTGTCAAGAAAGTCACACTATTTTGTGTATCCAATGACATGTCTTATTGCTCTTTGACCTTTCCCACCTTGCTTTGCCTATTTCTAGTCTACCACATAGACATGTCTTCTAACCACGGTATTATCAGCTTTGACAATGCTACTACTGTGCTGTACTGACATATCATACCCACAGACATTGACCCTGGAGTCAACAAAGTCCCTCTAACCAACAGCACAAAGAAAAGCAGAATATTGTGTGTAAGATGTGACTGTTGACGTCTTTGTGGCCGAGTTGTGTGGACATGTTGTCTTTGGGACTCTAAAACGTTGGTGACAGTTTGGAACAGCGGTGTGTCTCAGGGGGTGACAGTTGAAAGGTAAGGGTTACCGACTTTCCTCAACAATGACTGGGGAGACTGGCAGGCTGCTTCCCCACGCCATAGACCCAAGGTGTTGTTGGGCGGGGCTGGGCGGGGCACAATGCCGAATTAATCCCAGATACATCTTCCACTGTCGGACGCCTTGGCTTGTGTTGGCCTTATCGCCCCTAACCAGGGTGCCTCAGAGATATTGACCCGCTCCTTTAGGCGAGACACCTTCATCCCCTCTAACGTCTCCTTTAACATGCAAACACCCTGCCTTTGTCTTCTCTGGCTCCTGGTGCCCTTTAGGAGGCCCCGTCCCCAGCACCAGCCTGGAAACAGAGCGGGGCCGTGACAGGGAGATGATGGAGCCCTGTTTGATTTAGAAACCAACCGACGATTCCTCTTTACCCAGAATTCTTAGCCAAACCACTTATAACAGTGGGTTGAATCAACATAAGGATATATGATAAACCTGGTCCAATGTGCTTTAACTGATAGTTTCTATCAAAACTCTTGGTTGGTTTCCCGAAATTTTTCCCGTAAGATCATTCATCGTTCATCCATAAATATTCTACCTTTAATGTTTATTTATTTGTAATTGTATATGTGTTAATATAGACAAAAACAACAGTGCTGGAAAGCCATTAGCTAGCCATAATAACCATTCTCTTTTGGCACGAAGTTGTCTTCAAGTTAATCTGCTTTGCTCCCTGTTTTAGCTCCCTCAGTTCCTGAGAGCATTCAAAGACAACCGTTCACACACACTGTTCGAGCATGTGCAAGAGAAGATCGTATCGGGAGGAGGGTCATGGGATCTAAGAGTTTAGACCATCGAGAGGTTGGAAACAGAGGTTAAAGGGGTGGGGGGTTCTTCCTCTCCTGTCTGGACCACACAGAGGTACAGACTCTCCCTGCCACCGGGGCAGATGGGAAAGATGTGATGTCAACCAACCAATAGAGAGTGAGCGCCATCCAAAGGGGTTGTTTAGACCCTGGGATCAAACASCCTTTATCCAGRGTGGTCCGGCTGATTCCCTTWTATWTACTTCCTGAGTCGAGMCAGACCCCTTTGAGACCRCGGGGTTGGCAACAAGGSCGGTGAAAAAGGGGAGAGAGAGGGATGACACAAAGATATGATGAATGTAGCAGATGAAAATGAGACGGGGAATGGTGGCGCATTGCCAAGTCTCTTTCCCCCCGGTGCATTTTCAAAGAGCAGGGGGGCCTGAGGAAGGCTAGAATTCACCATGACCACCAGCAGATGCTCTCCCTCTCTTTAGTCTTCTCCTCCAGTCATCTCGTCTTCTTTCCCCTACACTAGACGCCTCAGCTCTCACATACAATGTCTTGAACCAGAGGGACGTATAGCCCAGTCTCTATATCTGCAAAGATCATGCAACGCCTATTTCATATTTTATCTTGTAAAGGTTTATGATTTTGATTGAACTTAGTTCAAGACAAAGTTGTGAGGTTTCATCTATCTGATCAACAACATAAAGTAGCAGTATCTCTATTTGAAAAGGGATCTCTTTTTGAAAAGGGATCTCTATTTGAGTGGACTCTATTTGAAAAGGGATCTCTATTTGAAAAGGGTCTCTTTTTGAAGGGTATCTCTATTTGAGTGGACTCTAATTTGAAAAGGGGATCTCTATTTGAAAAGGGATCTCTATTTGAGTGGAACTCTATTTGAACAATGATCTCTATTTGAGTGGACTCTATTTGAAAGGGATCTCTATTTGAAAAGGGATCTCTTTCTTGCAAAAGGTATCTCTATTTGAGTGGACTCTATTTGAAAAGGGATCTTCTCATTTGAAAAGGGATCTCTATTTGGTGGACTCTATTTGAAAAAGGGATCTCTATTTTGAGTGGACTCTATTTGAAAAGGGATCTCTATTTGAAAAGGGATCTCTATTTGAGTGGACTCTATTTGAAAAGGGATCTCTATTTGAGTGGACTCTATTTGTGTTTACATATTTGACCCAATGCCATTTATATCCTGATTCTCTCCGGGTTTTGTCCTCATTTTAGCATCATGACCGCAGATGGAAAAGTTTACTTGCGTTTATACTTGTGTAGTAACACACTAATGTATTTGTACAGAAAGTTACTAAATGTCTAAGTACCAACATACAAATGCAATGTTGTTACTAGAGTAAATACAGAGATATAGTATTATTACATAGGTATAAGGGCCAATTACATGGCAATTGGACAAACGAAGGTTTAATGAATATGGAAAAATTWAAATTGACTATGTTTCAAATAGAGGGTTGAATGATTCAAAGGATTAATACTTCGTTAGTAAGTCCAATCAGACAAATTGAGAACAGAATAACAATGCAGCAGTAATTTACCTGGATTACAGCGTTCCAGACTCCTGATGTGGGTTTGAAAGAGAGAGGATTTGCCATTTGACCTTTGGTACCTTTTTGTCAACGTGTGTGGTCTTAATGTCTGCCGACAGCCCTCGCTGACATGAATGATTTACAGGGCCTAGCTCAGGAGTTTATACACTTCAGTATTTAGTATCACTGTCATAAGACACTCGGACTCTGATTCTGCTCTACAGCTGTTTCAGGTCCAGCGCTCGTCTTTTGTTCAGTGGTAACCTGCACGTACATGTGTATACCAATGGCAAGTACCATTTTCAGCTAAATTTGTTTCTGAATTCACACAAAACAACACATATAAGATGGAGAAGTAATTATTTTGTGTTCTTCGTGATTTTTTTGTTGCGTTGACTGTGAGTAGTGTACGGTTTGTCAGCCATTTTCTTATAGAAAGAGATGTTTCATTTGGATAATGTTGTTTAGTGGCATTTATCGGGCCACAAGAATGAGTGATTATATATTCTGGCACATCTTTGGGAATATGTCTTCATTTATCTGTAACATTAGGAAATGGTGCAAATCTCTTGCCAAGAATGCTCATATTGGGAATAACATTTATAATGTGGCCTATTTCACACTTGCCCTCAAAATGTATTTATTTGACCCAATGTAGAATACTTATGAATATAACAAACTTTACATACCTTTAGATTACACAAAACTCAATAAAGCCTCTCATCTTCTCATACTGTAAACACAACTAACTGTCACAGAGGCAGTGTGGCAGGCTATCCATCCAAAACATTGTTGACGACTTCACCTTCAAAAACACTGCCTTTTAGGTTTATGTCAAGCATGAACAACATAAATCAGTTTTTCAAAATAGCGTCCGTGTATTGTCGATTATCGATGAAGCTCTCCACAATTTTCCTCTAAGAGGCGCCGCGTGCTAAGCGTGGCCGCCGGGCGTAAAGCAGAACGTTCCCCCGTGGTGAGGGTCTATGTCTGGGTCTTTCGGCCAGTGACCCAGCAGCCAGGGGCCCACAGGGGCCCACAACGACTCTCACCCTGCACTCTGACCTAATGTGATAGATAGAGAGTCCAGAGAGGCTTAACTTCCCACGCGCTAAAACAAGCACCAGAATCAGGTCAGAAATGTATTTAAATAATTTACAATTATTTAAATGAGTTTATCTGAAACAGTGGACAGAAATTATATATAAACATATGTTGCATTTTTTCTTTGAAAAATACTCATGCACAGGGATTTCAGTTTCATAGATTGACAACATTGGACAGTGCGTTTTAAAGTGAGAAATCAGTCAAATTACTTTTACTTTTAGCGTTGCTGTGACAAATATATCTGTATAGCTGTGAAACAAAAGCCCAAAGAGAATGAGCCATGAATTAATGAATTCAAGACTTCAATAATTATGAAGCATGACAAAATTAACTTCTGCTGCCTTGGTTTTTTTTCTCTTCAAAAAACGAAGAAAAAAGTACGTGACATTTTATTTTCATTTCTTTCATTGAATAATGGACAATGGTCTAAGATATTATAAACTGTAACGGTTGCGGAACTGGTGGCAGTGAAGTCAGACGCAGGAGAGCAGAAATAGGTAATAGCCGGAGCAGTTTAATTTCAAAACCAACGCAAATAAAAAAGAACCTACATGGGTACAAAACCCGACGCGCACCAGTAACATAGTGCACAAGCACTTACAAACAAACAATTCCACACAAGGACATGGGGGGAACAGAGGGTTAAATACACAACACTTAATGGGGAAATGGGAAAACAGGTGTAAAGGGAAAACAAACCAAAACAAATGGAAAATAATATGTTGGAATCACGATATGTTCTAGAAAAATCCCGGTTACCGCCGACACGCCGATAGTACAAGGAGAGGGCGGGAAAATTCGTGGAATCTGTGAACAAAACAGATCGAAAAAGAAGTTTGGGTTTCATTTTTTGTAATTAAAACTGATTGCGTGAGCCATTTTCAATGATAGCATTTGTTTGCTCAAAGAAACAATTAGTGGCGTATAGTAACGGATCATCATAAAGGTATATCTCTTGGAGTCAGACAGGAGCGTGGGCTTAACCTGTATGATTACTTCTCTTTGGCATCGTCTAACATGTATATGATAATCCTGTTGTTAATGCAAATGTGAAGCTTGATTAAGAGAGTATGTGTTGTCTGTCACAATAAATAATAGATAGCCTGTTAAACAACACACACCCCACGACACACACACACACACCACACCCACCACACACCACACCACACACACAACACCAACCACCACGACTGGACACACACACACACCACAACACGACACACACACACCAACAACACACACTACACACACACATCACCACAACACAGAAGATTGTATTATACCTAATCCCAGCTCAAAAACTAGAGGAATTCTTCCTGTAACCCTCCAACACATAATTCTGTCAATTGAAACCAGTGCATTGCACCGCAGGGCTGTCTTTATGTGGAAGGCATGTTATTGTTCGGGACAACTACTCTGAATCAAAGAGAGAGAGAGAAAAGGAATCCTCTCTGTAAGGGACATCCAGATAAAACGGGGAAGTAGAAAGGTGTAAGGGGAAGTGAGGAGCCATCCACCGTACAGAAAATTCATTTCCTGTGTTATACGGAGCAAATAATATCAGCAAGAAAAACCTGGGACCCTATAGATAGGAGATTTCCCTCGTTACATTGATAACCATTTGTTCATTTCCTGACAACAACAAAAAATGTATGAGTCCCCTCCAAGATGAAATAGGTTGGGATTTTCTTTCTCTTATTTGTCTCCTTCTCGTTGTGTTCTCAAGCTGGCAGACGGAGTCTATTTCATCAGAAATGTGCCGGCGGAATGATAATCAGTGTATCAGTTATTATAGGAGTATTTGCAGCGTGCGCGCCGGGGCTAGCCTGAGGCGGCGGGGCTCGATGGCCGAATTCTCCCACTTTTGTGTCACTTGGCTTTTCTCCCCGCCCGTTGGATTTGCATTTTAATGGAAGCAGTTTATAGACTTCTCGGCGGCATTTGTGACAAAGAGAGAGAAGGGAAGTGGAGAGAAGGAGAGAGAAAGAGCGAGAGAGAGAGAGAGAGAGAGAGAGAGAAGAGAGAAGAGAGAGAGAGAGAGAGAGAGAGAGAGAGAGAGAGAGAAATGAGGAGAGAGAGAGAGAGGAAGAGAGAGAGGAGAGAAAAGAAAGAAAGAACAAAGGAGAAGGGGGAGAGAGACTGTCTGCAGCATATCAGGTGATGATTGCAAGCTTAAATCTCTCTCCTGCTCG
>NC_036852.1:4315868-4317760 GCF_002910315.2 Salvelinus sp. IW2-2015
GACAGAGGGCTTCTCAACTGTTTTCTTTCTCTTTCCCTTTATCCCTCCTTTCTTCCCTTAAGTGAGTCCTGTAGCGTTTTCAGGTGGGAACCCTTTCTGTTTTAAAGCGAATTGAAGTAGACCTCGCTCTCACTATTTTTTAAAAGGGCAAACGTGCCTTACTGGATACTCTAGTGAACATAGCACGCGTGACCCTAGTTTGAGAGAAACGCAAAAAAAAAACAAAAAAACATTGACTTGTTTTTTTTGCTATACAAAATCAAACAACTCTTGATGTYTTTGGGTCTCTTTCCAACTCCTTACAAATCATCCCCCGCTCGCAGGAACAACAATTCAAAAGTAAATCATCAAAGCCTACGACACACTCGAAGCACCTCAACCCGAAAGATGTGGGTGTCTGCCTTTCTTTCTCCTTCACCCCTACAGAAAACTACACCGTTCACCAGACAATCTCTGTTTGAGATGTATTTTTGTGGCGGCTTGTAATTGGGGGTGTCAAAGCGCAAGCATTACACCGGAGATGTGTGTGTGAGTGTGTGTGTGTGTGGCGTGTTCATGAATTTAACACAGCATGGCAAGGCGGAGATGAGCACGCTGTCATTCGGTGAGCGCTGGCCTGTGGAGGTCACACGCTGACGGGCGCAGGAATATGAAGAGATTATGCATTGTGAGATCATACCTGGGGAAAGAAGTCGATCTGTCTGTATACAGGGCCCCAACGATTCATCGTTATGGCGGCATTAGGAATTAGGAATTAGTAGGGGCTGTGTCGACACTTTTGGAGTATTAGGATATGGGGCTATAGACGGTGGGAGAAGCTTTCTTGTAATTATAAGAGGCACCATGTTTAATAATGGAATTTGGTTTTCCATATTTGACCTCTTTCTCTGTTGTGCTATGAAATTATGGGATTTTGAATGGGTTTTTGAGAGAGAGAGACTACTGTACTGTAAATGAATGCTACCTCTACTCTATTTTTGTGTCTACTAGGTGAAAAGATTGAGACCGTATTTAAAATGCACCAGCACAATTTTAATGTGAAACACTCCTAACTTTAAATTCAAACAAAATGTGTTATGATGTATCCCATAATGYCATAACATATCCCATATTAGTGGTTAACCTGGTCATTATTGACTCCAAWGCTTTCTACAAGAGGAGAACTGAGAGAGAAAATACAGTAGTTTGAGGGAAATGAAGCAAAGGCTTAAACAACAAATTAAAATCAATACAAAAATGTTCACTTCAATTTTTTTGATGAATGGTCTATCCTAATATAATAAATTAAAGTCGAAAAACTTTCCATACATATTTACTACTTCCTTCTCTAACTCATTTCAAATCCTTGGGCTATTTCCCATTATGTTGATATGGCTATGATTCCCCAACTCTTTTGCTAATTGTATGTGGTTTCAAAGCCATTTTCTGTTAGAGTGCACAAATCCATTATATTCTCTTATAATGTGATTGGATTAATGCACAAGCTAAAACAGGTGACCGGAGACTCCAACATTGATTGATCATCTTATTTTTGGTAGCTCAACCAGTTTGGCCGTTCTTATCGATACAATTACTGGTTCGGTATTAAATATTGTTCCTCTGATGAACCGATTATCTTTTGTCCCTCTTTGATGACGTCACCATGGGTAGTAAGGGCTAGGGGGGCCAGTGTGAGGCAGGTGACGGCCTTCCATGGGAGCAGTGAGGGGGCGTCTGATGGCCTTTCTAAGGGGTGATATAGATAATCAGTGACACCTCACAGTGTGTGGATTAAAGGGGAGGGTTCGTATCTTCGCCCAGTTCCGGCCTGTGAGTAACGGGCATGTGCGGCCCTCCATTCAGCCTCGCTCACCTGCCCCTCACTCCACCACCTATCGCTTCTTCTGCCCCCA
>NC_036852.1:4318346-4338629 GCF_002910315.2 Salvelinus sp. IW2-2015
CCCGCCTTTTCAATGCTAAAATGTCACCTTTGTATCTACTGGGTCTCTTTGAATGCAGAGCAGCGCACCTGGCATCTCCAGCACAGCGCCAGGGTTTGGGAGATAAAACTCCCCAGGCTCCCTCTTCATTTCTGGGCATTGAGAGAGGAAGAGGCCCCCCAGGACCTCCCAGGACCTTCTCTACCTCCCCAAACATGCACAGAGTCACCACCCCACACCCCCAGCCACTCTGTCTTATCATATCGGCTCCATACCCAATGTTGCCATACCCAGTGTTTCTCTCAGATCCACGTGGGACCTAGATGTATTCATACATTCACACAATGAGGGGCTGTGATGAACACATTTTAGTTGCTGGGCCGCGTATGTGGGAAAGTATGACGTGGCTTGACCTCTGAGAGATTGCCTATCTATTTTGTTTTGCAAATTGGACCGTCTTCCCTAGAGTATAGATCATGTAAAGACACAGCACTCATCAGAAAGATTGGTGACTTGACTTTTTCCACATTTTGTTACGTTACAGCCTTATTCTAAAATTGATTAAATAAAACAATTATTCATCAATCTACACACAATACCCCATAATGACAAAGTGAAAATCAGAAATAACTTATTTACGTAAGTATTCAGACCCTTTGCTATGAAACTTGAAATTGAGCTAAGGTGCATCCTGTTTCCATTGATCATCCTTGAGATGTTACATCTTGATTGGAGMCCACCTGCGGTAAATTCATTTGATTGGATATGATTTGAAAAGGCACACATCTGTCTATATAAGGCCCCACAGTTGACAGTGCATGTCAGAGCAAAAACCAAGCTATGAGGTCAAAGGAATTGTCCACAGAGCTCCAAGACTAAGGCTGTAACGTGCTTCTACATCTGCATTGCTTGCTGTTTGGGTTTTAGGCTGGGTTTCTGTATAGCACTTTGTGACATCGGCTGATGTAAAAAGTGCTTCAAAAATACATTTGATTGATTGATTGAAGACAGAATTGTGTTGAGGCACAAATCTGGGGTAGGGTACCAAAACCATTCTGCAGTATTGAAGGTCCCCAAGAACACAGTGGCCTCCATTGTTCGTAAATGGAAGAAGTTTGGAACCACCAAGACTCTTCCTAGAGCTGGCCGCCCGGCCAAACTGAGAAGCAATCGGGGCAGAAAGGCCTTGGTCAGGGAGGTGACCAAGAACCCGATGGTCACTCTGACAGAACTCCAGAGTTCCTCTGTGGAGATGGGAGAACCTTCCAGAAGGACAACTATCACTGCAGCACTCCACCAATCGGGCCTTTATGTTAAAGTGGCCAGACGGAAGCCAGTCCTCAGTAAAAGGCACATGACAGCTCACTTGGAGTTTGCCAAAAGGCACCTAAAGGACTCTCAGACCATGAGAAACAAGATTCTCTGGTCTGATAAAACCAACATTGAATTATTTGGCCTGAATGCCAAGCGTCACGTCTAGAGGAAACCTGGCACCATCCCTACTGTGAAGCATGGTGGTGGCAGTATCATGCTGTGGGGATGTTCTTCAGTTGCAGAGACTGGGAGACTAGTCAGGATCGAGGGAAAGATGAACGGAGCAAAGTACAGAGAGATCCTTGATGAAAACTTGCTCCAGGGCGCTCAGGACCTCAGACTGGGGCAAAGGTTCACCTTCCAACAGGACGACGACCCTAAGCACACAGCCAAGACAATGCAGGAGTGGCTTCGGGACAAGTTTCTGAGTGGCCTGGCCAGATCCCGGACTTGAACCAGATGGTACATATCTGGAGAGACCTGAAAATAGCTGTCAAACCCAACAGAGCTTGAGAAGATCTGCAGAGAAGAATGAGAGAAACTCCACAAATACAGGTGTGTCAAGCTTGTAGCGTCATACCCAAGAAGACTCTAGGCTGTAATTGTTGCCAAAGGTTCTTCAACAAAGTACTGAGTAAAGTACTCAGAGGAAGGCCCTAAAAATTGTCAAAGACTCCAGCCACCCTAGTCATAGACTGTTCTCTCTGCTACCACACGGCAAGCGGTACCGGASKGCCAAGTCTAGMTCCAAGAAGGCTTCTAAACAGCTTCTACCCCCAAGCCATAAGACTCCTGAACAGCTAATCAAATGGCTACCCAGACTATTTGCATTGCCCCCCACCCCCTTCTACGCTGCTGCTACTCTCTGTTATTATCCATGCATAGTCACTTTAATAACTCTACCTACATGTACATATTACCTCGACACTGGTGCCCACATTGACTCTGTACTGGTACCCCCCTGTATATAGCCCCGCTATTGTTATTTACTGCTGCTCTTTAATTATTTGTTATCCTTATCTCTTACTTTTCTTAAAATTGCATTGTTGGTTAAGGGCTTGAAAGTAAGCATTTCACTGTAAGGTCGGTTGTATTCGGCGAATGTGACAAATAAAATTTGATTTGATTTTGATTTGAATACTGATGTAAATGTTATATTTCAGTTTTTTTTTTTTACATATGCAAAAATGTCAAAAAACCTGCTTTTGCGTTGTCATTGTGGGGTATTGTGTGTAGATTGGTGAGGAAAAATAACAATTGAATGAATTTCAAAATAAGGCTGCAACGTAAAACAAAATGTTGAAAAAGGCATGGGGTCTGAATACTTTCCGAATACACTGTAAGGGTGATTGAAGGGTCATATTTAAGGACTTAATGGGTTTCGTAGCCTAACCCCTCTGGCCCCACACAGGGACTACAAGGTCAGTTTAGGTATTCAGACCCCCTAGTGCTACTGGATATTAAATCATCTTAGATATAAAGTCCCCTGTTTAGAGGACCTGCGTGCTTCTGGTACCGGTTCCGACCAATTTTTRACTTATAAATCGTTCTGTGGACACCGTAGATCAAAATGTATTGCATTGAGRGATAGCCCTGGTTCCCACGGAGACAGTATKTTTTCTGAGCCTGTGTGATGTAGGATGGGAAATCTGAAACCACTTGAAGCTGGGATGTCRCTCCTACCATTTAATTAGCTCTTTAGACTGTCCATCAACTCCTGGCTGAACCCTACAGTAGGTCACAGCCTCGGATAAAGCACATGCCTGCAAACCTTACATCGTAGCGCATCACGGTACCTCATTCAGAGGTAGATTTTTATAGATTKATCTAAAATAATGAATAGATTTTAAACAAAAAAACACTTTCTGTTTGTGATGGACAAGATTAATATGGAATAAAAGGTGTGTTCCTAATGAGTTCAGGAAGCCAATGGGGGCAGACATTTTGATCAAGAGAGACCTTTGGAATATAGGCACAATTAAACATACAAATATGCATTTTACAGTTATAAGGAAGGTGAAATAAGTCATTTCAAGCCATATTCATAGTGTTTTGTTGAATAGGAAACACATTATGTGAAATATGAAATATTTCATAATTTTTTACATATTTGTACTGTGCACTTGACCTTGTGTCCTCAAAAGTGCCTACACCTCAGAAATGTATTTTAAAAAATGACTAGAAAGGTGAGAATATAGCCTTTCTTGGAGTACGCAGCATTACTAGTTATTGTTTATGGCCTTCTCATGATAAATAATTACTTTTTGGGGATTACGTAGATTACATTTCCGATTACACTTAGTTACATTTAACTGGTTTAAGGGGGTGGCTCACTGRCTGAGTTTGTAGAGCCTCCCACACATAAACACACACAAGGTGTTATTGGGATCATCAGGAGCTATTTCAACATGATGGTAGAACGAGCCATAGTTTCTAACACAGGGAAAGAACACCTAACCCTTTGGTGTGAGGACCAACTAGAGGGTTTCACTAGATCCCCTCGTCGGCCTCTAACGTGTTAGCTATATATCAGTCCTATGTGACTGTGTGAGTACTGGATCGTCATAAATACTATCTTTAAGCCTGAACAGTCGATCGCCACATAATCACGCTGCCAGTTGCTATCATTGCTACCACACGACGCCTACTCCCAAAATGGGGTGTGTAGATTGTACAGTATCTCTTCTATTACTTATGGTATTAGTTSGTCCTCTGTAGCTCAGTTGGTAGAGCATGGTGTTTGTAATGCCAGGGTAGTGGGTTCAATTCCGGCGACCATCCATATGTTAAACATATGACTGGAAGTTGCTTTGGATAAAAGTGTCTGCTATATGGCATCTACTATTAKTAAACATAATTTATTTTGTATTATTTTGAAATGGGTTTGTTCCTGTGGGTGTTTGACTGGAATATTATGAGTATTAGAACATAAATTGGTTTGAATTACATTTCCAGTTGTGCTAATATGAATTTGATACATTTAATCCTAAAATTAGAGTTGAATTCTGTATACTAAGTATACTAAGAATTCACATAGATCTCATTGTGGGTTGTTGCCCTTGGTCCTGACCTTTAAAATCCAACACAATATTTTGTGGAATTGAACCGATCCTCTGCTAGCGACACTACCCGCCACAACACATCTCACACACATCCCACCACACTCCCCGACCCTACACCTATCACACCGCCATCACACACCATCACACCACACACACAAGCACACACACCACACACACACACCACACATCACACATCACACACACACACACACACACACACAACACACCACAACACACACCACAACACACACCACCACCACACACAACCAACCCACACAGTCCACACACAGACACAACACACACCACACACACACCACTGTAGACAATCTTTTCTTCTCTCGCTGTCAGAGAACAAGCTACCACCTGCTGGGTGGAAAAAGGACATGGTGAGAAGTGCGCTCAATCACCTTCAATTAAAATCTTCTCTGGGAACCTTTTAAAGGACATTTCTTCCATGAGAGGACCCTGGTGGAAAGCCCAAGCTGTCTGCTCGGTGGGATGGCTCTTCAGCTATTGATTTATTATTCAGTCCAAAAATATCTATGGGAGCCAGACCTCACGCGCATCAGACCCACTAACATCAGGAAATGATTAAGCCTAGCATCAGTAAGATAGGGAGCCTCATTGTAGCTGAAGCCAATTGACAACAGTGCTGCCTTTCAACTCTCAGGGATGAGATTTCCAATCCAGCCCGGGGACGCTACATTGGTGATCAAAAACAATCCCTATTCATTCATGCATACATTTCCAGCCTGTTGTGTCTCCGGGGTCTTATGTCATGTAAATGTCCCCTGTGATAATGAGAGAGAAAGGCCCTTGTATGATGACCAGTGGCTTGTAAGATGGTGAGCTCCTGGTTAGAAACGATTAGAAGGTAAGTCATTATGAGGGGCTCCTGTCTTCCTTTTGTGTCATGCGTAATGAATATTTGGGGTGTTTGGAYRACTTTAAGGATTTAAACAGGGAGTTTAATCCCGTAATCTTTTAGAAAAACCAATTTTGCTCCAATGAAAGAGGGTCATTAAACTCATACATTTTCGGCCTTGGTCTTGGAGATGCGGTGATTGTGGAGATTAGGTTAATTAAAGCCCCATATTGTGTTGGGGATGGCCGAGGTGCGAGCTGTGTCACGGGTATCCAATCATGACATCGGCGCAGGGCGGCGGTGTTGGCGGCCCCTACCGCTGTTCGGGTTAGAACCTAGGGTTATCTCTTTAATCCTGCCCCCTGTGGGGGTAGTCAACGCCGTTTCAATGCCATTTACAGCCGGTTGACCCTTCACAGCAGCACTGTCGCGGGCACATCTGCAACAAAGTGCAGCACGAGCCGCACACCTAAAGCTATAGGATGATATATGATATGACTGGTCTCTCGCTCTTCTCTCTGCTACGTTTGGCTTTCTGTTCTGGTGAGAGCATTTGTCTGGGGTTTTCAAACAGAATGGAAATGATACAATGGCGGTATTTCTAAACAGTACAAACAAAATGTATCACATGACAAAATAATACTTKATGTTGGACCTATAAATGTTGATCCACGGTAATCAAGGTAAACGCTTAGTACTGTACATGCCATTGACTAGACATACAAATATTATCCTCTTTCCCTTACTGATCTGCAAATATAAAAAAGAGGACCATTATTTTGTTCCTACTATCCGATCTTAAAGCCAATGCTGGGATATCCATTCTGACAGGGACATTATACTATGAGACTAAAACCCATTCATAACCATTAATTAACCACAAGTCACAGGAAACAGTTGTGGATCATCATCTTTCTCTCCTGTAAGTATAACCAAAGGTCATGTCATGTGATCCCACCCTCCTCTGAAGATGTTGTTTTAATGACCATAGCCATTATCTCTCTCTCTCTCTCTCTCTCTCTGTCTCTCTCTCTCTCTCTGGCTCTCTTCTCCCCTCTCTCTCTCTCTTGTCTCAACTAACCAAGGCTTAATTCATTCAATAATGAGCTCACATTAGCAGACCTTCCAGATCAATGGCATTTCCATTCAATAGTAGCTCCTGTTAACCGGGACCAAGACTTCAATGATTAGGGGTCTATAGTGCTAGGTRTAGCTMATCAAGTCACRGATGATACCAWTCTGTCAATCCACTCAGTSCTCTTATTGAGTTCCTCCTCAGTGAGTGGACTGGACACTCAGGTGGACAGACGTCTCCAGTGATTTCTGTCTGTCTTCCAAAGGAACTATTTCTTCAGGGAGGAGTGACAACGAGCGAGTTGTGGGGGGATGGCGTTATTTGTTTTCCACAGTGGATTTCGGTAATTAAAGCATTGACATGGTTTATTTAGTATCAGTGGTTATCGAATGAAGAACCGGTGGAGCCAAAATCTTCAAGCTACGGTACACGACCACCCTACCCAGAATTCAATGGTTTGGAATGGTGGATTCATTTCAAATTAAAATAGCAGTGACATTGTTAGGTACTGTATGCACTGTTATATGATCACACCAGTGGCGGTCAGTGCCGTTTAAGATGAGGGAGAACTTTTATTTTTTATGAGCATGGCCTTATTTCTATTACAGCATATTGGATGCTTGTCATTCATATTCCATTCACCCAGTTCAATGTATCATCGATAGGTTTAGGCTACTACATGATACTCTAATTTTCCCTATACCCGTCATGAGGTTGCTACAAAATAGCCTATGAATGGAAGTTTACAACGTAGGTGCACACATTTTGAAAGAAAGATTTGAGGTGACAGACAGTGACACATGGACAGACAGTGACACATTCAACATCGCCTTGCACACTCTTACCTGCATCTAGCTGATCTACAGTAGGGTGTAATCATTAGTCCAGCAGTCGCAAACGAGCGTTTCTATTGGACAAATTCAGGTATGTTTATCCCCGTTTCGTTCCGTTTGCTTCCGTTTGCTCACAGACAACACATCAGCTGTCTGTGACCAGGCAAAAAAACTTTTCCAAGTCAAACCTTCATATCATAACTGCTACACACAGCCTACATCGTTTTCACCATATTAGCTAAAGTAACTTCATAGTCAGCATAGCTAATAGAACTAACGTATTAGTAAACCCACTACAATCATGCCGTACAGTGTATTGCAGTTTAGCAGTTACACCAGCGGGCCCCTGTGACAATACATTTGTAAAACCAAAAGCTTACCTTGACTTGGAAGAGTTCCGGTGTTGGATAGTCATAACCAGCTAGCTAACATATCATCCCTCTTTTTGAGCAAGCTGTTTGAGTAGGCTAAACTAGCTAGCCCCATTTGCTAGATAAGTGGGAAAAAATCATGAAATATAACTCTCTCTCTCTCATGCTTCTCCTTTTTTTGAAGAAATTAATTTCTTCAAAACTGTTGTCTTTCTCACTCTTTGAGTCAACTTGTCACCACATGCACTGCAGTGCTAGCTAGCTGTAGCTTATGCTTTCACTACTAGATTCATTCTCTGATCCTTTTATTAGGTGGACAACATGTCAGTTCATGCTGCAAGCGCTCTGATAGGTTGGAGGATGTCCTCCGGATGTTGTCATAATTACTGTGTAAGTCTATGGAAGGGGGTGAGAACCATGAGCCTCCTAGGTTTTGTATTGCAGTCAATGTACCAAGAGGAGGACGGAAGCTAGCTGTCCTCCGGCTACACCATGGTGCTACCCTACAGAGTGCTGTTGGGTAGCAAAACAGAGTTTTGCTACCCAATGTTTGCATAATTATTTGGTGACATGAATATATTTGGTATAGTATTTTATTAAATGTTTCACTATTCAATTTTTATGAGATTCACTGAGGAGGATGGTCCTCCCCTTCCTCCTCTGCGGAGCCTCCACTGGATCACACAATATGTTGACAAGGCTAACATTTAGTTTTAGTCTCATATCAATAATGCATTGACATACATACATGGGGTGTTACTTCCAGAAAAGTTTAAAATAAGAGATGTTCAGTGATGGTGTGGAGTGTACTCTCTCGCTCTTTTAGGACGTACTACTGACGTGGAGAGCAAAAAGAGAAAGATGTTGAATGGTGTGGAGCTAAGCTCGCTTGCTCCGTATCTCTCTGTTTCTCACTCTCTTGTTATCTCCCTCTCTCTTGCTCTCTCTCTCACTCTCTCTCTCTCACTTTATCCCTCTCTCTTGCTCTCTCTTGTTATCTCCCTCTCTCTCTCTCGTTATCTCCCTCTCTCTCTATATTAATTTATATATATATATATATATATATACATATTTCCCTCTATGGTTCACATTATCCTCCCAGGTCTTGGTTGGGGTTTTGAAGTGTCTCTGAGAGGATTGGTCCTAGACCTCAATGCCTGGAGCATCATAGAGGTTATGAGAATGTCAACACTGCAAATCACTTAGTAATGACATTCCCATATGCTCCCAAACAGATATAACTCCGTCACAAGCAGAATACATTTGATGTCCTCAGTCAGTTCGATTTCATTGCTCATCCATGAATTGTCATTGTGGATATCTTCGGTCATGGGGTATCTCCTGTATGCGTTGAAGAGCAATGCTGCAACTGTACGTGTCCATGTCACCTAGGGAGTAGTATACATTCACACTATCAAATTGCATTGTAGGAAATACGATTTAATCAACAGTTTTAATATGCAAGATTTACAACAAATCCAAGTGAAAACAGGATTCTTTATTTGCCGGTGATAATGATGATGTCCTCTTACATGTATTTTCCTCCTCATTCTTCTTTGTCTTTGTTTCGTTACACACCACCTAGCTGGGATTCAGCACAGTCTGAATAATATTGTTCTCTCTTCTAGAGCTGTAGCATCTGCTGGTTTAATAACCCAGTGATTTCACTGTCTGCAGGGATTCAGGGGAGCAAACATGCAACAACACTCAGACCCCTCGTGTGTGACCACAACCATTGTTCCTCCCAAACAAAGTCTTCACTTTGATGTGTCTGTGCTTGGCTAACTGGAGGAACTTTTTTTTCAATCTGCGCTATCCYTCCTCTGTTTTCCTCTTTTCAGTCCCTGGTCTGTTTGAGGAGCCAACACAACCCCAAAATACCACAAACGTTATCCACCCTCCATGCGACACAATCAATAACGCCGAAAGAGAGTGTGTTCAGTCAGACTGCTTATTAGAATGAAAGACCAACTGCTAAAAACACAGAAATAGACATGTCTTTACTGGTCAAAATCTACAAAATATGTGTTAATTTCCTCAAATAAGCAAAACCTCTACCTCGTAAGTTTAGTGAATGTTAATAAGGTCCTAAACACTGCACCCACTCAGAAGATAACATGTATATTTTAAGCTGGAAATGAGGTCTGACAGAAACAACATCCACATCCAGGATATTGTTCCTGCCTTCTCATCTTTGCACCAGTCTCTGAGCAGTTTTGTYGCACATTGTATGTTGCATGGTGAATTTACTGGGAACAATCGCAGAGTTTCTGTTGCACTAATACGTCCCAGACGCCTTTAAAGGGTTAAACCCTGGGTAATACTTTGTTATTGTCCTGTTGCTGGGACAACATGTTGTTTTGACTCCTGTTCAAAGTCTTGATTGACAGGTTCAGCCCGCCAATGCGCTGGGCACTAAAGGTGACAAAACCATCTAGGAAGTAAGGCTTTATCCAGGCCTCTGAGCTACTTAACCTGCACACGCGTGCGCGCGCACACACACACACACACATCAATCACACACAACAACAGGCACACACACACATGCAGTGACACATCAGCGCACAGCAACACTTGCTTGCAGACCGGACACACGACACAGACGACACACAAGGCACACAGCACGACACGACACACAGCAGGTTCCGCACCAACACACAACGAGCAACACTGGGCGAGGCAACACACACACACCACAGCACACACCACACAGCACAGTTGAGAGAGAGAGAGAAAGAGCTGTGCATATGCACATAAGCTTACATGTTTTATATAAAATGCTATTTTCCATTAAAAAAATAACACACATTTTTTTTTAATAAAGCATCTTCTTATGGCAGTTTTATCAAACCAAAATAGTTGATTCTACAAATCCACGAGTAAGATATTTTACACATTACATTATCCATGATTACAAGATAGTACTATCCATGATTGGAGTAATTTTTTTCACAACCAATATAGGAAATGCAATTCAATTAACTTAGACAGTTATTTGTTATCATTGTCTCGAAGATATTTTTTATACACAGTATCTAGGTTTCAATTCGGATAGTGAAGAGGGTCTCAATTATAGTACCAACCAATATATAAAAATAACATAACTTATTCGGAAATACTAGTCCCTAAAGAGGAAATGCATAAAATAATATTTTCCTTATCCTGAAATACAATGTAATGCAACATACATTATTTATAATGTTGATAGTACACTGGGAAATAACAATAATATGGGATGTATGGCATTACACTTTTGACATGTATCTAAAAACACTTACATATAAATATTTCAAACATACTAACCAATTTTTAACACTTTGTGTTTTTTTCCCCATTTTCAATGTTTCKAATTCATCTTAAAATGTGATAATTGATCATAAAAATTTGAGTAGTTTCCCTGTAGTCTACAGAAGAAGCCAGCAGTCCTCTGACAGTGGGAGTTGATTACTGTTCAACATGGGCCTCAGTGTACCATTATATATATTGGGTACAGTGATTTTGTGCCCCCTTCTGGCTGTTCAGAATACACCTTTTAACAACAATACGAGATATAGAAGGCCATCGAGACAAAAGTATATAAATATGATCAACATTATGCTGAATATAGATTTGCACATCACTGCATACACAAATGATTGTGTATCACAGTAGATATATACAGACTTTACTGGGACCTTGCATTGTCTTAAGTGGTAGTAAGTATTATTCTTCTACCCGTGTTTTAGTCGACTAGTTTGAAAATTCTAAAGGCAATCTCACATCTGAGCTATCTTTGTTGCAGGTGCATGGTAACAGTTGAATAAGATGAGAGAAAAAAGAAGAAACCTGCACACTGCTCTTTAATAAGCTTTACGTATCACGGCAAGCTTATTAAAGAGCAGTGATACTATCAAGAGCAGTGTGCAGTCTTCTAGTTTTGCTGTCTTCTGGTTTTGAATTGAACTCGAATGTGTTTGTTTTAAGGCACTGCAAAGCCAGCCACTATGAATCTATCAATCAATCTCTCTCTCTCTTCACACACATCACCACACACACGACACACACCACACACACACACAACACACACACACACCACACACACACACACACACACACACACACACACACACAAACCACAACCACACACAACACCACACACACACACACACAGCACACACAGACACACACACACACACACGACACACAACACACACACACACACACACACACACACACACACAACACACACACACAGACCAAGGCCATGTAAAGTTTAGCGCCGAAGAGGTTGTGCGTGCATTGGGCCTCCCTCCTCAGATAACGATTCAAGCCTCCTTGACCCCTACATAGAATGCCTCTCCCCCTCCGAGTGCAATTGAGCTGGGCGGAGCAAAATCATTAGGTAAGCAGATAAATCAAAACCAAATCAGCCGTTACCCCAGTGCCATCTGTGTATCCTGTGCTCTGACAAGCTACGGTCTCTCAAGTCTCCCACTCAACATTTTCTCTCCCTCCTCACACTCGACCCACCATCCACTCTCTCCTCAGCTCCCTCTGTCTTCTCAGCCTACTTGTCACATTCCCCTATTTCATTTCCGAACGTGTAAAAGAGATGTCTGACTTTGCAGCCTGCCACATCTGGAACGACTTTGACCCTCAGTAGTGGCTGAGGAAGAGCGGCGAGCGCTATCGGAGCCATAGAACTATGTTTATCACCGCTATAGTGAGCTTTAAACAGTGGCTGGGAGTGAGGAGACACAGGCGAAATGGGAAGCTTATTGTGATTGATGGGTTTCCTATTAGAGGCTGTGTGTTATCCACTATGAGGGAGGGGCGCAGATGGGGGGAGAACGGGCCCTGAGTTGTAACACAACGAGATTACCTGAACCTCCAGTGCTCCCGTCTCTCCCTCAGGATGTTTTAAATAAAACAGAGTGCCCTTTTTTTTTACCGAGAACGCTCATTTTTCACTCTCTCAGGCAGCTCAAACTACTTCACGTCAAGGTGCGATTTGCCATACCACTCATAAACTGACACGGGATTCATATTTCCATTCATTTCCTTCAGGTAACAGCTAGCCTATTTCTTTCAGAGGTTTCTGTAAAACAGGCACAGCCAACAGGAATTGTGAGGGGTCCAAGGTGCTTCACTTTCTTCCCTTTTTTCCTTATGTTTTTTCAGTTTTTCGGTGGATCAGTTGCCAAATGATTGATTGTGACTAGCAAACTGGGTCTGCGGCATCAATCCATACAAAGCTTGGGCCGTACCGGCAGACCTTGGCTGGACAGAAATCAATAATTCACCATTAAAATCTATCAAAGAAGAGTTAAGGCTCCAGCTGTTTTGGCCGCTTTTTTGCGGCACTCCGACATGAAATCCGACACTTGTAGTACATGAGTAATCAATATATAGTGGTCCACAGATCATCTGTGGTCACCTCGTAGCCAGTGACGGATGCCTTGAGTAGTTGTGATTCATTTTGTCACCCCATTAAACTGGATTCTGCCGAGTTCTTCCCCTGATTTCACTTTAGAAGAGAGGCAGAAGGGAAAGGAGAGAATAGAGAGCAATGCTTTCAGTTTTTTCAATTTCCCTATTCCAATATGTCAGGTTATAGAGATTTTAAAGCTCACCGAGTGTGAAAATCCCATGGAGGGTCGAACGAACATGCTTTCGGAGCCACTCACTGCATGACTTATGCTGAGTGCGAAGTTACCTATGTAAACACATTTACCTATGTACTCGCCGCGTGCCTAACCCATTCACTCTGCTCAAAAGATCTATTTTTACTCTGTGTAAAAGTATAAGGGGGTAAATGGGTTCTAAGAGCTATATTATTGTATATTTAAAGGTTGCTGAGTACAATTTTCACACGGAGAAGTATGCTACACTACCGCAAACTCTGTCCTTCTTTTAAAACAAACATGCTCAATGTAAGACCACATAGCCTCATTTGCGGCAAGCACCATCTTGTAAATAAAAAATGACCGCCTATTAACAACGAACGAGGAAATGACAGAAAAACAAGTGTGTTGTTGATGCAGAGAAGGACATTGGTTTCTCTCTTATTTCTCTCTTTCCCTTTTCACCGCTCATTTGCTTCAAGGACAGACCGTGTGTGTGTGTGTGTGTGTGTGTATGTCCTTCCCTGTCTGCCTCCCTGTGTTGGACCGCAGCCCAAAAACACACTGAGCGTGCTCCGTAGCTCACTGACTCAGCTACAACAAACAGCTGCTGGAGTAGTTGTCCTCCTTCAGCTCACCCCATATGTTGGTCCTCACCTGCTGCCGATGCTGAGAGGATTATTAGGTACAACCCTTATTAAAAATGGATTTGTTTCACCCTAACTGGGGGGGCTGTGTGTGCGTGTGTGTGTGTGTGTGTACACGCTTTAACCCACATGTCTCTTTCTAGGCCCACGCCCTTTACAAAATCACCTACCCCATTCCGAACACATGTACACTCAGCCCTGTGCATGTTGACATACTCACACGTAGACACGATAGCACACAMACATACTGCACAATACGCCTCAATTGACAACCTCTTTAAGTAACTGTAATTCCCCTTTGTCAGCTGAATGTTCCTCTCTAACCAATCACCTACAGTATCCCGTCATGTAATGCTGGCATAGCAGAAGCATCTTTTCTCATTGTGGAAGCACAACATGTTTAGACGGTTACGTAAATCATCCTCTAGATGAATACAGTATGATGCCTGAATACGACGCTTGAATACGATGCCTGAGAATGATGCCTGAATATGATGCCTGAATATGATGCCTTAGCATGATGCCTGGATATGATGCCTGAAAATGATGCCTGAATACGATGTCTGAATACAATGCCTGAAAATGATGCCTGAATACGATGTCTGAATACGATAACTTAATACGATGCCTTAATATGATGCCTGAATATGATGCCTGAATATGATGCCTTAGCATGATGCCCGAATATGATGCCTGAAAATMATGCCTGAATACGATGTCTGAATACAATTCCTGAAAATGATGCCTGAATACGATGTCTGAATACGATGCCTTAATATGATGCCTGAGTATGAGTTTTTAGTACTCGATACTGTACTGGCCCAGTAATGAGTCTGCCTATCATCGTTGGCAGCTAAATAGCTACTTACAAAGATTGCTTTCAATTGAATTGTTTCTTATTAAACATATTCTTTTAATTTGTATTTCCAAAACACTTCACAATTGTATTGTGAAAGAGATGATACCAGACAGAGTGCCAGTTTAATTCTCTAAGTAGATGCAAATGTAAACATACCCCATTCCCAACCAGCAGGAGGGCTAATGGCTTTTCTGATTTGGTCTAAATGGCAGAGACTCTGATTCAAACGAGAAAAAAATATATAATGTTTGCAGTCAAATCTGTAGCGTGCAATACAGCTGCATCACCAGGGTTGAAATGGGATACKCAAAATGTTTTTTAAGAAAAAGAAAACAAGAGAAAGATACTCATTTTTTCAAGTACACCAAAGGTTTTAGTGCAAGCGCCTTCTCCTTGGCATTGACCCTCATCTACGGAAAATGATTTTGCAGAATGTCAAGAGTGAAACATGATTCATATTAACTAATAAACTGTAATAATAAACTGCTTTTCAAACAGTGAGCAGCAGTGTCATACCACTTACCCTATTTCACACTCCTGATGAAAATGACTCCACAAAACAACAACCCTTGAAACTTTACACATAATCTGCTTTTCAAAAGGGGAGACGAGATAGGGGAAATTGAGGATTATGCCACACACAGAACAGCCCTAAATGGAGAATATTCATCTTAGTTGCTTGTGGTGGCAGCCAAAAGGAGGCAGGTAGCATTCATTTGCATTAGGACAGGCAGACAGAGGACAGGACACTTAGGCTGAGTCCCAAATGACACCCTATTCCCTATGTAGTGCATTGCTTTTCACCAAGGGCCCATAGGGCTCTGGTCAGAAGTAGTGCACTGCATATGGAATAGCGCACCATTTGGGACATAGACTCAGTGCTGATTCATAGTCATTTAGGCTGCATGTTACTAAAGTGATAATACCGGACCTTGAATAAAAGATCAGGGGATTTATTAATCCACCTTCCAGTTATTCCAGCAGCATACCACCCTGCATACCACTGCTGGCTTGCTTCTGAAGCTAAGCAGGGTTGGTCCTGGTCAGTCCCTGGATGGGAGACCAGGTGCTGCTGGAAGTGGTGTTGGAGGGCCAGTAGGAGGCACTCTTTCCTCTGGTCTAAACAAAGATCCCAATGCCCCAGGGCAGTGATTGGGGACACTGCTCTGTGTAGGGTGCTGTCTTTCGGATGGGACGTTAAACGGGTGTCCTGACTCTCTGAGGTCATTAAAGATCCCATGGCACTTATCGGAAGAGTAGGGGTGTTAACCCCAGTGTCCTGCTGCTAAATTCCCAATCTGCCCTCAACCATCACGGTCACCTAATATCCCCAGTTTACAATTGGCTCATTCATCCCCCTCCTCTCCCCTGTAAACTTTCCCCAGGTCGTTGCTGCAAATGAGAAGTGTTCTCGTCAACTTACCTGGTAAATAATAAAAATTTTCAAATTTTCAATATACGCTAGTGTTAGAACTGTGAATGAGTGTTTTTCATAAGCATTGGAGAGGTGATGTCACTCTATTGCGATTTTATATATTTTATTTTGCTGTGTTTGAACTTGGAGGACCAAGTGTGTGGTCACAAAGGCCAATCAGTGGGCTGTGTGTGTGTGTGTGTGTGTGTGTGTGTGGGTGTGTGTGTTGTGTGTGCCTGCGTATGCGTGCATGTGTCTGTTCTCACTCGCATGTGCATGAGCGTGCATGCATTGTGTTGTGTGTGTGTGCGTGAACCTGTGTGTGCACCGGTATCATCCAGGGGTATCTCTGGGTGAACTGGAGCCTGTCTGCCACACACGATGAGGGATGGGCCATAAAGGTCACCAGAAACACATATTAATGTAATTAAAGGTAATTCCACTTAGCTCAGGTTTTATCTGCTCGCAGGCTCTCGCTCAATCTAGGATTTAATTTACTGAGCCCCATGTCAAAGAGCAAACTCTAGCACTATGCTGAAATTTGGCCCGGATCAACAAAAGGGATCGGGGGAAGGGACAATGTCACAGTCAGAGAGAACGAGAGAGGGAGAAGAAAGAGAGAGGGAGAAGGGGGGTTGAGGAAGTAAGGGCGATTATGTCATAATGTCCATATTTTGTATTGTATTGTTATCAACTTTTTGAACTTTATGGATGAATTGACATCATACAGGAAAATATGTACTATTAATAACAGTTGAAATGTACCAATAAGACATAATGACCGGGGACAAAAATGCTAAATCATAAGCAAAAATCACACAACACTGTCCATCGTGTTGTTTTCTATTGGAATTGTTCGCGTTTTTCATCATTCAAGGGTTACCCTACTTGGCTCCTAAAGGCTACTGCGATAACTTCTAGAGAGGGTCAGACTGGAGGTGAGGTGAAGTGAAGCACGGCTCTGAAGGAGCATCAGACAGCTAGAGTAGAGCAACATGGAGGACGTTATCGTGGGAGCTGTCTGCTGCACTGCCTACTGGTATCCACAGACAAGTTGTGGGCACCTGCTGAGGCTTGCCCAAAGACTGGGCTATGGATCATGGAGGAGGATCTCAAAATCCTTATGAAAAGCACATCTTGTCTGACGTTGTTGATTAGAAATATTCAGGGTTGTCCTCACCAATTCTGTTTATTCTATTCATTTTTTGTATTACATTTCTTAATTTAATACAAGAAAAGAATGCAATATGCTAAAAATATGATATCTTTTATAGTGCGATTCTTTTCACTGGTAATACTTTTTTGCAGGTTACGTTTCCAATAATTTATATGACTTGATTCATTGCAGCAAGAATCGAGGCGCCAAGCGGTCAGTCTGCCACAATCCCAGCCAAATTGATTACAGGGTTGGGGAAAAACATGCAGGCGAGCACCGGTTCACACCAAACAATACACAGAAGCATCAAATGTGTGTGTGTTAGCGTGTGTGTTAGCCTTCCAGTGTGAGAGCGTATGAATGTGAGTGCCAACTACCCATCATTTTAACTGTAACAATATCTAACAAGGCATGGCACAAGCTGCCAAGGGGCAGTCTATGGAGATGAGTCAAATACAGAGAGGCAGAACACAAGTGAGACAGATTGTGCTTTTGGATGCTACAGATGTAGAATCTTAATTTGAGCCAGTTTGCTAAAAGTTGGAAAATAATCCTGCAGAAACAGGAAATGTGAGTTATTACGTGAAATGTAATGAATGAACATTTTGTTTGGGTGACACATTTCTTGTTAGGGAATCGAATATGACATTTCAAAGTGGAAATGACAAGCTTCAGAATCCATTTGAAAACCTCAAATACACTACAAGTTTTACATTTCTACAAATAGGTTGATCAAATTAAGATCCTACACCTGTACACTGGCGGTATGATAAGTAGATGGGGCTCCAGCAGTCAATGTCTGACAGACAGGTGCACATTTCTAGGCCTGTTCCAAGTGGATCAAGGCGCTTGTCCCTGCTCCGCACCGACCCCCAACCCGGCCAGGGTCTCCCCAGAGGGCTCCCTACAACACCCCATGGCAACACACTGCTGCTATTGTTGCCCCCGTCAAGTGAACTGCAAACAGCTCATGATTTACCAAGCTGTCTGCCGTGTCTAACTGCTGACTCTGGCCCTAATGGGTTTTCAGCTTTTGGATTTCACATCTTGAGCTGAGCCAAATACTCAAGAGGATGAAAACAGTTGTCTCGCAAGAGTTCAGCAATATGATATTGGCACTGCAGTCCCTGAATGTGAGAGTACAGGGTACAAAAGACACGCACTGGGCAAAACGCCATAACATTTCAGAAAGATATGGATGGCACCTTGTCCAAGGTGAGTTCTGAATAACTCAAACCAGCGGTAAGACCTAAATCACATGGACAGAGTTTATTTTAGTCACTGTGTAGTGCTATTTGCATGAGTCCATGTAATGTACTACCCTGCTCCAATGGCATCATGAAGAGCACCAGTAGTTGCTACATGTCTACCAGCCCTATTGTATGTTGTCTGGAATATGACACGATGCCTGTGTCGACCAGTTGAACTTCCATCACGCCGTGCGACTCTCACCCGCTTCCAGCTGCCCGCCAATGCCGCCTTTGAGAAATCGATCATTTCACACCTCGTAAAAGCATTTTTCCTCCAAAAATGTGGATCAATCTGCACCCCCCAGCTCCCCTTAGTCCCAGTCCCTTCAAAATGCATAATCCACCTCGACACCGCGGCAAATCCAACTCATAGTGATCTCAGGCTCCCAGTAAAGTTTAGATATGAGGTTGCCTACACAAAGTGGCCATTCCTTTGGCGGCATCATTTCATGCATTTGCAAATGGATACCCCTACACTGGTAATGCAACGTTTTACAGTGTACTGTTGTGCCTGACCCATAAAGTTCATAGGATGAAATATTAGGAGTTGTACAACTCAAAAATGGTTCACGTGACATGGAAATTAGATTAGACCAAAATCGCTGCTGTGAGCAACTCCAAATGCGCTGATCCCATACAAACCTCGTACGCGTTTCTATAAGGATTCTAAACCTTTAACCATGACAATACGACACTGTGTAATACCCTCTAAAGTATAAATGGCAAACTCTGTGGAGTGACTAATTAAAGCAAGAATAAACTGCAAGAGATTTCCTTAATCCACCTTGATTTTCTTTTTTACTTAGAGCTTAGCTTTAAATCGTTTAGACCTCATGTTTTGTTAAATCATATGTGTTAAGTGAGTAGTTATGAGAGACATAGAGGGGAACACAATTATCACACACACGTTTTTCAGGGATTCGCTGTGCTCTGCTGTAAACAAGTAGGGACATTCAGATTAAGTGGAGCCAGGCCGACATCAATAAAACTGTCCCTATGCCTCTCGTTTTGGTCAATCCAAATATGAGAAATGTTCCCACTCACTGTCCTGAAGTTGCTTCGAGTCAGATAAGAGCGCCTGCTAAGTGGCATATAATTCGTCATTTCCTGGAACCCTGGAAGAAGACAGCAAGACCAGTATTTCTGTCAAGGCTGAAAAATAGTCACGGTTGTATTGTAATGGAGGATCATGTTCAAAGCTTTCTCATCCTCGTCAACAGCACACATCATGACCTAGCGGAGAGGCAAGTGCAATCAAAGATATGCAGCATTTGCAATAAAGAAAGCAGAGCCCCGGGTCCTTCTCCCATATAATACAGTTGATACTGCGGCTCCTGCTCTTCAGCGGGAGGCTCAGAGTGTTGTTTGTCATCATATATGAAGGGGTTATCGCTGCCTAATGGCATCATTGCTTGTAAATTAATTCAGGGCTGTCAGCAGCTCACCGCGCTTAGCAGTTAATGTGAACGATAGGCTGGGGGGTCTGGGTTTCTATCTCTAGAGGATACGAGGGAGGAAAAAGGGGGATAAGGAAAGGATGAGAACGTAGAAAGAGGAGAGAGAAAGGGAGAAGGAATACAGAGTGAAGAGAAAGGGATAAAGAGAGAGAGAGATAGGATTAAGAAGAGGAGAGAAGATGGTGTGGAGAATACAGAGTGAAGAGAAAGCGGTAAAGAAGAGAGGAGATGATAAAGAGAGAGAGAGAGGAGAGAGAGAGAGGATGGTTGGAGGAATACAGAGTGAGAGAAGGGATTAAGACGAGAGGAGAGATGTGAGAGAGAGGAGAGAGAGATGGGAGAATACAGAGTTGGAAGAGAAAGGGTAAGAGAGAGAGAGATGGATAAAGAGAGAAGAG